>NW_027051978.1:0-18922 GCF_036321145.2 Pelmatolapia mariae
TGGTTTGTCTGGTAGCAATGTGCGGTGTAAACACAGTATAACTCAATGATAATATCTCTGTTAAACAACGTGTAATGGGCTGTAATTGTATCTAGTTTGCTCATTATGCTAATGCGATAGTTTGTGTTCTGCAAGTGTAGGCACATGCCTGCTTCTTCTCGTCTGACAGTTTGTGTACAGACGCCGTCTGTCCTGAAGTCTTCCGTGTTTCAGTAAAGCTACAGTTGCTCAACATTTATGTTTTCCAAAACCAACAAAATCAGCCCGGTTCCACTTGCGATGGCCGAAGAATGCAGATAGACGAGCACATGTGTTTGGATAAAAATAGGGATGTCGCCTGCTGTGGCGTAGGCTCGTCGAGGCCTTGCGCTCTGCAGTGATGCAACCGATGGATTATTTAAAAAAACAGACCTCTCTCAGCACCTTAGTCAGAAGAATGTTCTCTCGCTTGTTCACTGAAATCCTGTCGACATAATAATGATCTTCTAAACACCTACAGGAAAAGACGGAGACAGAGCACCATGAATATTGTAGCATGCCGGCTGAGAAGAGTTTGTCTTCAGTGGAAAAAAATCTGGCAGCATTAATATCTATTAAAGAACAATAGTGAGTGAAACCAATGCCTCACAAAGTATTGCAGTGCCTTCATCTGTGTGAAACTGGCATTTGTGCTCCAAAACACACTGCAGGACAGATCTTGTGCCATGAGCCCATTTTTTACTTTAATGACAGAGTGATTATTTCGACTGACTGTGTAAATTGAACCAGTCCTTGCATGCTTTGCACGTTCTGTTGTTTTAAGCTGCTCTCTGCAGGCACAGCTGTGTTTATAAAGTCATAATAAATGACAATATTGCAGTGTTGTAAAACTCATCTTTCAGTTTAAGGGGCACTCATTTGGAATTTAACAGCGTCTTTCACAGCTAAGATTTTTTTTTTTAGTACTTCCATTTTAATTGCCATTAGAGATATTTGACCTACCATCTGCAGTAGGACTCGATTTGACAGCTCATGCTGACCCTTCACCTAAATTGAATGAGTTTATTTTGTTAGTTTTCTTTTGCTTGCTTAATTTACAATAATAACAGTACAAGAGTGACATTTACATTTATATCAATTTTACAAAACGATTTGAAGAAACTGAAAATTTATTAAAAGACTTTATTTATAAAAAAAAAAACATCAAACCCAATGATGAGAAAGTAAGAGAAATAAAAAAGCAGCACATCCATGGATCAAATGTTCATAAGAGCCTTTGTTACAAGAATGTCTTAATAAAAGATTGCAAAGGTCCAGTCATCTTTGTCTCGATGCTTAAATCCTCCAGATAAGGAAATCCCAAAAAGTTGATTCTATTCATCTGAACGTAGCATTTCAATGTTTCTCCTGCTAAAAAAAAGCTACGTCCAGATGAACAGAATCAACTTTGGGGGTCCAGTCACCTTTGTTTGCTAGCCGAGACCACAGAATAACTAGCAAAGACTAAGCCATCGCTCAAACACTTCAGCAGCAGTGGATGTACTTCAGAGCAAAGGAATCTAATACTTTAAACGTGAGGAACAAAATGTTTAAATCAATAAAGACTTTAGCATGCAGCCAGATAAACTTGCCAGTACCAGAGAACTGCATTCATATTTCTTATTGCCAGTTAAGTCTGGGCAGCACTAATTCTGGATTAGCTGGAGTCAGTGAAGTCAGTTTGACTCATGCCAACATAAAGAACAAGAAAAAACAAATCCATAAAGGGCCTTATGTAAATCAGTAGCAGACAAGAATCATCTAAATCTGGAAAGTATTAGACATGTAATAAAATAGTGTTTTACTTAAGAAATAACCTCCATGAATAAAACCCAGAAGCAACCAGGAAAGCATCCTGTTAATCAAAGGCCTCGCAATGATAGATGGACAAATGTGTGTGTTTGAATCCCTGCTGTGTGGTCAGCAGTATGTGGACAATGCTGCTGGGAGTGACCACAGAAACAAGCCATACATACATGTACTGCAAAGCTGACTCACACACACGCACATTTGTCTTTGTGAGATCCATTATCCATACCTTACTGTAGACCCCGGTTCTAATCGAGACCTTAAACCTGATTTCAACTGGATTCAAACTATCAAACAGTCTCAAGTCTGTGCGAGTGAGGCTTGGACAAAATGTCCTCATATTACAGACAGTAAAACTCTTATTGGTCCACATGAGGATGCTTGTATGAGTATACGCACACACACGTGCGCTCCTCTGGGACTTTTATATAATGTGGACTTTGTGTCCTCCCTCTGAAGGACGATAAGGTTTTTCAGCTCTGCAATAAATCCTCACACCTCCTCCTCCTCCTCCCCTTCCTCCTCTCTGCTGGAGTTTGGCTTTCATAAACACTCATCAACACACACACACATAAATATACACACTAAAATATGAACAAGCAGAAAATCTATTAATGGGGCGTCCTTATTTCACTGCTACCACAAACCTCAAAATCCAACTGGAAACTAAACCAGGAAATATGACAGAGGAGAGGAACCAAGGAGAGGAAACAAGCCTGGGAAACAAGAGAGGGAACCTAACCCTGGTTCTGTGAGAAGCTGTTATTAAAATACAGGAAGGGTTAACCGAGAGTCTGTGAAACTTACAAAGAGTTGTTGCGTCATTTTATTAAAAAATTCAGCCTGAATTCTTTGTGTGTTTTGGAAACTTTGAAGATGAGTGTTTCTTCAGGACGTGCAGGGACGACACCAGCGATGCACGTCAGTCATCCTTCCACCACGAGGCTCTGGTATTTCCTCTCCTGTGACTCCCTGTCACTGCCTGCTGACTGCAGCACGCTCATCTAAAATTAACCCTCCTGCTGTCACCCATGATGATGTCACCACAGCTGGAAACGCTGAGTAAACATCAGTTCGCTTCTCCAACGTCACTTGGCGAGCCCTGACGACCGACCAGACACCAAACTGTTCTGCGCCGCTGTACTTTCATATGTTCGTCATGGATGTGTCAGACCTGTCCTGGTGGAGTCACATGAGACCAAAAAACTGTGCCTTATATGACCTGTATGACATCATCCACACCCCCTCTGTATGGTGAATGTGTCTTTCTCACCCTTTTGTTTGTTCCTCTGTTGTTTTCCAGTTTCTTACATGACAGCGTAGCCGTCAGGACAAAGGCAGTCGAGCATTAAGTCATTAGGTCATTGAGTCAGAGATTTTTAAAATGAAAAAATAAACAACCTACAATATTTTACCAGTTAAAAAAGATGAAAATCTGTCTTTTCACACTGTTGAAAAAACTTCCCTCCATGTCTCAATTTAGTGGCAAAGTCTCCATCGTGTTCAACAGACACCACCCAAGACACAATACATTTTAAATGTCTCAGAGTCTGGTACAAGTAAGCTCACCTTGCAACACACAGTGACATATAAACAAGTGTGTCGGGTGTGTTTCAAATCTTACTTTTGAACATATGCTACGGCTCAGCAGCGCTATGGGAACGCCAGTGTGCATCGTTCTGCTTCTTCAGTTAATGAGTAATTAAATCTGGCAGGCAGGTTAGTGCTTGTTACTGCTGAGTTAATTTTTCATCAGCTGTAGCCTGGAGTTGCTTCCACTGATGGCATGCAGACAGTTGCTCAGTAATAAGAAGATAATGACATCCCGTGGCCTTCACTGCAGCCATGAAGCTTCCCTGTGGTCTTCCTCTTCCTCCTGCCTGGCAGCTCCATCTTCAATGTCCTTTGTCTAGTATATCCACTCTCCCTCCTCTGCACGTCCAAACCATCTCAGCCTTGCCTTTTGTCTTTTTGTCAGTGTGGTTGTCTGCAAACCTCACATCCTAGCAGGTCTCACTACCGTCTTCGAAACCCTTTGCTGCCTTCCTTCCGCTGACTCATCTTACTTTGGATGAACTCATCTACCTTCTGCCTCCTATGGTCCTTGGATCCTCACCTGTCCTCCTGTCTCTCTCTCATTCACACACATATATACCGTCTTGCTTCTCCAGAGCCTATACCTCCACCTCTCCAGGCTCTCTTCCACTTGTTCACTATTCTCACTGCAGATCAAAATCACAAGATCACGAACGTCCACAGAAACTCCTGCCTGACCTCATCTGTCAGCTTGTTCATCACCACTGCAAACAAGAAGCAGATCCCTCATGTAATCGCACCCCCACCTCAAACTCGTCTGTCATTCCTATTGCACACCTCGCCACTATCTGTCCTCATACATGATCTGCACCACCCTCACATGCTCCTCTGCCACTCCTGACTTCCTCCGGCAGTAACACAGTTCCTCTCTCGGCACCCTACCATCTGCTTTCTCTAGATCTAAAAAGTGCATCTGCTTCCAACTTTCTCTAAATCCAACACTCTTAAAACAAACACCACAATTGTCCTGCTCTTTCTAGAGATAATAAAGCAGAGTAGCTCTGAGAACATCATCAAAGCTTGGTGCTTGGGGAAAATCCCAATTAGCCAAAATGTAATTATTCATTTTTCACTTGAACTTAAATTTGCTTCCTGGGATCATCTGTGTGTAATTTTTCTGCAACAATGTTTCCTACCATTGAATTTTTCTGTCTCCTACACGTGTTTCTTACAGGAATTGGCCCGCTGGTGTGGCAAGGATAATGGAAAACTGTTTGGGATCATTTATATAATCGTATACGCTTTGATTTAACTGCAATTTTCCACTTCTAATCGCTACATTGTGATGTTTTTCAGTGAACCCTGGCTAACAGACCCAGAACATGATTCAGAGATATAGTGAAGTACATGCAGTTTGACAGTAACCACGGTCGACAGCCATGCTGTAGCCCAGATAACCAGATACTGAATCTCTTTGCATTAAAAATGAAAAGTATCATAATTTACTTTTGACACAGGGAAAAACACAGAAAAATAGCCATTAAAATGCACTTCAGTATAAGATATAATCAGGTCATTTATAAGCACCTGGTTACAGTATAAACAGTATAAACCTTCATTTGAGTTTATTTACATTGGGAGGTAGTTAAATGCATTTTTTTTTCTGCCGTGTGTTTTACAAAAGGACCTCCTAAACAGAAGAAATGTGCTGAGTGTCCACCGCAGTGTTTGTCAGAGTGGTCAGCCTCTGGACCTCTGGGTCATTCAGGAGGAATAACTTCATTTCACCATAATTTCATTTTGTAGAAAAGGTCCTGGTCACAGAATGTACAGATATGACTAACATACAATATAATCACAGGCTTCTCTCTCCACTATTGTCTCCCACATACAGTGTAAACACTCAGCTTAACAACAGCGAGAGTCCTCCCACAGACTCCCGTGGGACTCGGTCTGACCAGCTCTGTGTCTCCGACTTGTGTGCAGACCCCTCGCTGTACTCAGGGCCATATACAGTAAGTCAGCTCTCTGCAGCGCCCCCTCCTGTGTGGATTTAAATTTGCATTTCATTTCCACTTAAAACGAGTTATTAAACTAACTGAGGTTTGCATCGGTGTGGAATTACAGGTTGGTAAGCGCTGCTGTGGTTAAAAAAAACACAGCAGTTTAACATGAACCCTGGGACCTTCGTCCTCCCTGCTCACTCCTACATGTTCACTAACTCTATCAAAGCTGATAAAATAAAACGTGTCATGATGATTCGTATAAACCAGCAGAACATAGTCATCATTACTTTGTAGAGGAGCTTACAAAATGATTGATGTGAATAAAAAATAAATGACTTATTTGGCAACTGAAAAACGTCTTAGCTTCTACAGATGTCAATCAAGTCTTTAAAAAAGAAGGTCAAGTATTAAATGTAGTCTTCTGTACATTTTTTGTCATATTACATAACTACTTCACTTCTGTACACTTTACTAATTGTGCAAAGACTCCAAACGACACCACCGCTTTGTTCAACTGGAGCAATTATTAACTTGATTAAAAAAAAGTGAATATGACTTAATTATCTCTGCCAAGTATTTGTCAAAATGTTTTTTCAAGTTAGACGCTCCTGTCCCATCTAAGTGACAACCTCTGGGACTAAAAATGAAGCTACAGTTCCTCTGATGACCACTTCAGCCTTCACAGACTTTAAAATACTCTAAAACAAACACGCTTACAGTCTGCTACACAAAGCTGTTTTAGTTGGTTTCAGATAAATTCTCCACAATAACAACTGCATGGCTGGTGATATTTTTGTATGTATATAATTAATCTGTTTAACCTCTATTAAAGCTCAAATCTATATGTTTTAGGGGCACTGTTACTGTGAACAGCTGTTGCTATTCAGCTCACTAACTGCACTATGTTTGTACTCTTGGTGCCTTTTGGGGTGTTTTTAATAATATACTTATATTAAATAATATAACTATTTGACAAATAGTCAGGCTTGGTGTCAGTTAGTGTTCTAAATACCAACTTCTCTTAATTTCTCTAAATATTTAATATTTCTTTCTCTCTTTTTTCCTCTTTTATCATTATTGTTACTGCTATTTTCTGTTATTTTCTTCCTAATACAACTGCACACTTTCTATATGCTCATGTAAAGCTGATGGGTAAATGTGGCTACACTGTGTATCTGTACATGACAATAAAACTTGAAACTAACAACAAAGACGTCTGTGCTGCAGTTTTGGTGTGAATTCAAGTATTTTATTACTTGGTATTGATTTGTGTCGTTGTCAATAAAGGCTGCTGTGTCTCCAGTAAGAGGTTGGGTTGTCTTCTAATTAGAAGGTTGGTAGATCGATGCCTGGTTCCTTGAGTCTGCCTGTCAAAGTGTCCTTGAGCAAGTTGCTAAACCCAGAGTTGCCTCCGATGGTCAAATGTTCATTAAAGCACTTTTGTGATGCGCATTTAGCCAAACTTGCTAGCAGTAGCTGAAAATTTAGCACTCCACCCAGAAAATCACGAGCTAAAGCTAACATGATGGGTTATTGCCAAACAGCCGCTACGAGCAGACGACCCAGATATTTTGGCTTCATTACATTCAGTCTTCATTTCTGTGCAGTAAATGACAGCTGGATTGTTCAGGCCCTCTTTTTATAAAACCACCGTGGTTTGTGTTCTTGTTTCGGTCTCGCTGGCTAAAACTCCAGCTGTGCTTTCATGGCTCAGTCCTCTCTGACGATTATCACCGCAGCTTCTTTTTACTGCTTTGTGGTGGAGGCCAAAAGGTGAAGACAGTTTGTTCAAACTATGCTTTCCTGATCCGGGATTCAAACGTAAAGCAGAGAGGAGTCAACAGACTCCCATCACCAAAACATCACACCCATGTGACTCTGAAGGCATTTAAAATGACGAATCAATCTTGCCTGAGCGTATATAGCACACGGAGAACATTTAGGTGCTGTAATGATGAGTTGTGGTTGTGGAACAGCAGAGTTTAGGCTGACAGCTCAGTAATCGTTCTCATTAGACAGAAAACTGCTCTGAGGTCAGACCACACCTTCGGCTCCTTCTGTCTTCCTCTCTTTAACTTCTCTTTTTCTACTAACCCTCCTCCCTCTCTCCTCGCCTGCGTGCCTCACCCCTGAGGCAAGTTGCCCCCACCCTTCCAGGCTCTCTCACCTACGCAGGGTGTCTCTCGCCCCGTCTTGCGGGTTTGGCAGGGCGGGATGTTTTTGTGCTCGGTGGTTTTGGAGGAACGAAGCGAATGAACCTCCAGCGCGCCGAGTCATCAATCAGCACAGTCTGTCACCTAAATCATGGGACGAGTCATCATGGGGGGTGCACAGCTGTGCGTGTTTGTATGTGTGTGTGTGTGTGTGTGTGGTGGTGGGGGAGGGGGGGGCAATGTGATCACAACAATCAGAGGAAGAAAAATTAAATCCTTCAGAGTGAGAACGCTTTCTGCTTTCTTCCTTATTCCTGTAGAGGTTATTGAGTTCAAACCAACACCCTATTATTTTATTATCACGCAGCATCATTAATTTCACTTTTGCACGGTTAATATCACCCCTTTAAACAGTTAAGAACATACCGGGATGCATTCATTGGTCGGTTCATGGATTCAGCTGATGACATTACATGTAGATGTTATTGCTTCCTGAGCGAAACCGGTTACTGCAGCAAAAAAACTGTAAGAAATACAGCTAATGATTGAAGATACAATGAATCTAATGAATAGACTAAAGTAAATGTATCCACAAGTGTCTATTATTGTACAATCTTAATGCTATTTACTCTGAACTGTGTGTTTAGTCTGTAAGGTAGTGCCCTGGAGTGCAGCTTTAGGACAACAGTTGGGGGTGCACAGAGGATTTTCCAGGTGAAAGTGCAACCCATCAGTCCTTTTTCCCTGATTATTTCTTTCCTCACCTGGTGGGATTTCAAAATGCTTGCACTTAGGTCCACTCGGGATTTACGTTTCAGGCTGCTTGACTTATGAGATGCTAAAGAACATGTTGCCTGCCCCGGCTTTAATGCCTCTTTGGAAGGTTATTAAAATCAATGCGCAGCTCTTTTGAGACTCTGTGTTTTTAAGTTTGCATCATCACACAAGACGAACAACATTCACCACATCTGCTGTAACAGTTTACGAAACTTTCTCCTGACTGGGATCTTTGAAATCTGTCAAGATATAACAACAAAGTTCTCAGAGTGTGGTGGCAGCCGACCTTCAGGCTTCATCTCCATTTTTGAGAGTTTCTTAGAGGGTCGTATGAAAGACCTGCTGTGTTTGTCGCCATCACTATCATATTTTTTTCAGACACTGTTGGATTCCACTCCAATAACTTTATACGAAGGAAAGCTTCCAAAGTTTCTTTGGAAGCTTTCCTTCGTATCAGCTTCTAGTTGGTGTGCTATGGCTTTAGCAGATGACCGTGTAAAGATCATTGTGACCGAATGCTGGCATGTGTATACGCAGAGCAGTGTGTAGTTTTGCAGTCTGAAGCTCCTGGACGTTGCCCTCCCCTCTCTGCTGCTCTGGTAATCCGTCCTCATCTTCGACAAAAATAACAACACCATTTAATCCAAATACTCCTCACCAGCTTTATTTGAAAACTTCAAACGTAAAATCTCTGCAGAGCTGAACTTTGGATTTTTAATTCCTGGGTTAGAAATGTCTACGTCACGGCATGGCAGTCACTCGTGGTCTGGCATGGCCTGGTATTGTATTGGTTTCAGTAGTTGGCTGGCACTGGGTACTAAACACAACACATAAGAGCATTAAGATCTTTGGGAATTCTTTGATGGATAATTTAACCCTCTGGAGTTTCCTAATTCATCAGTGAAACCAACACTGAGTATGATTGATGACATTATAACTTTATTTAAAATCGTGCAGAGACGAGTCATGTGAACTATATATGTGGTGGTCCAGTTGCTTTATTTCTTCTGCCATTTGACTATTAACAGCCTTCTGCTAAAGGTTATACGCTGTATTTATCATTGTTATGATTGGGGATTTGCTGATGTGTTAGATGTTCATCTTTTTAGTTAAAAAACTAAGCAGCCTTAGAACCCACAGTGACACAGGTGTCACCGCCCCTCGCACATTGAGGAAAGTTCCTGTCAAAGTTTCAACATTGCCGCTCCCGTAGTTTTCCTGGCAGTAAAGATGGGCCTGGGCTCTCACAGGTAAAAAAAAAGGACATTTTTACACAAAAAAGAGAACGTGCGTGCAAAATATGAAGATTTTCAAAAGGCAAAGGTATCAATCCGTCTGTGTCTGAAGAGTTAACGTTGGCGTGACGTAAAATCGCTGTGAATAAAACCTGGAAAGAATTTCAATGATCCCACCTTCAATGAGCTGGTCAGAGCGGTTAGGTAACCATCTTCTCCTCGGTGACGTTGGAGTCGGAGATGTCGACCAGCACATAGAAACATTTTAACGAACACTGTTAAAAAAAAAAGACAAAGAAAAAACCTGCAACTTCCTGTTTAATGTTGTTAACCGCTCGTCTCAGCCTTATTCCGTAAGTGGCTCTCAGGTTTTGCAGAACTATCTCACCACAGGACATCAATACAGAACAACTGTCTTCATCCCCTGCAGGTTTCAAAATCTGCTGCACTGAAGCAACAACAGTTGCAACGTTTCAACACGCAAAGTGGCTGCAGGTGAAACTCGCTCCTTCAGTTTGGGGTCACATACAGGCCACGGCGAGATCCAAAGGCTCCACGGGTCTGATAGCGCGGAGTGACCTGTCGTGTCGGCGTGGCCTCTTGAAGTTTCAGTCCTAAAGTTTTTCTAAGGACATTTTGTCAGGTGAAATCCCCAACCTGCCTGCAGCAGTGAAAGTATTTCTGTCTGTCACACAAATGCAACATTCATTCGCAACTTTACATTAGCAACACAGCGTTGACACAGATACAGCTACAGATACATGCTCAATCCTTGGTCATCATATTGTATCAGATCATTGCATCTTTGTACGTCTAATTTGCAAATAAAAACAGGAACTAAAGCAGCACCTAGCAGAAACATGTGCAACTTTTCCTCTTAACTGGTGGACAAGAATAAAAGCGTTTGACTGATGTTTGTTTGTATGATGTGCAGCACAGTGGATTGGTTAAAAATAGCATCTTTGCACCAGGAACAATTGGTCAAATTAACTGTTAAAATCATGAGCAACGTTTCTGGGATGTTAGCGCTTTTTGTTGTTTCATCTCCATCTTACATCATGGCGGGAATGACTAAGATGCTATAACTGGCCCCGTGCTGACACACACAGTGATGCTGAAGCATATTCAGAGTTCATTAAACTGTAATTAACATTTTCAGGTCGCAGTGTCACAAGCATCTGTTTTTGACTTCTAGAAAGGACCAAAACCTTTAATGTTTCATTGTAATAAGAGCTGCTGTATGGTCGTTCATGACAAAGGAGGGAGGATGGAGGTCAGTGGATGCACAGTGACCACAACGAGACACAAAAGAACTACAAAGAGAGGCTTTTTCTCCTCTGTCCGAGGTCTTAGGGGCCCTTACATGTCGCGTGTAAGTGTCGTTATCATAATCTGACCACAGCTGTGGATATTTGAGTTTCCAAACAACCGCTCCTTATTAGGAATTTATATTCTTTTAACTTCAATAAGCTGTTAAACCTCAAAACCTTCAAAGATTCATCTGTATGGGAATATATGCGTCGTGTCCTCATTAATCCCACTCAGCCTGATCACTGCTGTGATTCAGCGTCTACCTGCTCTGGAATTAGAACCTCTGCTAATCCAGTGCTGCTGACTGCCAGACTGTAATCAGCACCGAGCACAGAAGCACTTAGCAGCCTTCAAATTGTAAAACTCTTGAAAAAATGAGGAGTAAATTTGAAAGCCGCTGGAGGGATTTCAGGCTGGACTGTTTACGGCTCTCGTTACAGCTCGAACGCCCGCCTCTCAGCTGCTCCGAGTGTTTCCATGATCTTGTCATCGGCTGTATCTGCTGCTTTGCGGTTCACCACTGTCCTGTTAAATCACCCGAGTGTTCTCTCCAGCCCAAAGCTGTAATTGTGGCGCAGAAACAATCTATGGAAAACAAATAAACTGCTGTGTGCGAGGCCCGGAAGCTCCTCTCCGCCTTCTCAAACCTCTTTGAAAAGCTCTTTAATCTGCTGACTGATTGAATCAATAAAAGTCCTGCCGTGTGATGTTCAAACCAGTAATTACCTTGTCATAACACAGAGGGGAATTTTTGATGGATGGTGAGCTTATAATGCTGCCGCCACACTTTAATTAAGACTGCTGCCGCCAGCCAATCAGAAGTCCGCGTGGATGCATAAGGCGGGGCCTGCTCGCTCTGACCTGCCATTGGATGTGTGGGAGGAGTGATGTCACTGCACAGGTGCATGCCGCTGGGGCACGGCACATCAGATTAATGCAGCGTCATTATGAGCTCAGCCTCGCTGATGATGTGGTGTAAGAGCACAGACGGCGAGACGGAGTAATCCAGCAGCGAGTTCACCTGAGACACTGTTTTTGCTCCCACAGTCTCACCTCCTGCAGACTGGGAGGGGTGGAGAGGGGCTGACCTTTTCCTCCAAGAATATCCAGAACCATGTTTTAACTTTTTAGCTGAAAAGTGCACGCCACCGACTTGATGAACGTAGAGACAGAGGTTTGTTGCTTAACAGTCTGTGTGGCAGGGACACCTTGCAATTTCAAGGCCTAAACAGTGATAGGGCAGAGTGTCTGGTGGACTTGCTACACCTGCAGCTGCTTTCGGGTTTAGTATGGAGAAGATACTTTATATATATATATATATATACATACATATATATATATATATATATATATATATATATATATATATCTGAGGGTTTGAAGTACAAAACATCTGGTTTTGGAGATCCAAGGCCGCTTTTAATGAAGAGGATTTAGTTTTATTGAACAAGATCATTTTAAAGCTTAACCAGAGCCATGACGATGAAAAACGATGTAAATATGTCCGCTCAGCAGAAGTCAGGACTCTCCCGGGTGCTTAAACATCACTGCTATAAACAAATATCATCATTATTTATTAATAAGGATGAATATATTAACACAGCTTTATCAAAGAGTAATTTCGCTTTATTTAATATCTGTATGTGACAGAGATGCTTTCGAGCTTAAAAGTTTGACCAAGCAAAAACAAATATAGAGGATCCATAATTGATCCCTGAGGAACTCCAAACCTTATTTTAGCTGCCAAAGACAAAATAAAGATCAAACTGTATACGTTTCCTTTATTCACCTCAACTTTAATTATTACACTGGAAAATCTTTAGGTGAAAAACTGGCAAAGAAATGCAAGAGAAACATTACCTGTGCAAAGTCAACCTAGAAATTTGCAGATAACCAATAACCAAAGTGCAATCTCAGAGAGGCAAACAAGGTAAATGTGTGGCACTTCCCATGAAATAAAGAGACCTTATTGGCCACTTATATCTGTGAGGATGTAAACAGTGCAAGGAGACTATCCACACCTTGTTTTCTCAACTCTGCACATTTGAAGTGAGCCTTTATCTGATAAATGCATTATCATTCGAACTGTTCAATGAGGAAAGTTTAAAAACATAAATAATCTCAGGCTGGTGAAATTCTGTGTCTATTGCAGATCACAGCTCATAATTTTGCAAAGTTTTAAATCCCTCAGGAGGGGAATAAGCTGGGTGGGAGTAGTTTATCCCTCCATCCACAGTAGCATCAGTCACATGCAAACAGCACTAAAGTGCAGGATTCCCCATTTCTGTTTTTTGTCTCTGTAACCATGTAAAGGATGTACCTTTTTGCTCTTAATGTCCCGTTGAGTTTACAGCTCATTCTAAACTAACTGTGCTCATCTACTGAATCAGACAGGAAATGTGCATCGACACTAAAATATAGAGCTAAAAGTTGCCGAAAAGCTGCACGCAGCTGCACATATTGTATTCTTTTATTTTTTCCATTCATTTCATCCACTGTTAAACAGTAAAACTACTGATTAGAGCAAACAGCAAACAACGCAACATCATTCTAACGTAGCAGCTCAGCCTGTTCCTTTTTTCAGAGTTACATTACTGTGGTCACAGAGTTCCTCCTTTTTAAATCAACTGCGGTTACAGCTACATTACCACATGACAATAACATACCAAAGTTATTACTGTCAACTCACAAGCTCATAAAAGTAGCATTTGATACTAAATTGAAACTTATCTGCTGATTTTAAAAAGTGTAAAAGCTGCTTTTCCTCTTCTTCACTTTTTCAGCTTTTTCTGTCTGACTGTACGAAATAAAGAACATCATCCTGCAAAGGCTGCACTGCTGCACTAACAAAGAAAATACTAATACTGATAGAGAGTAGGCCCAAAATGAATGAGTGGAGCCTCTACACACCTTAAACTCCACGCGTATATATCTAATATTTGATGTACTTCATCTTCTTTCTTCCTCCTCCTCTGGAGTCCCTGAAAGTCTATAGAAGTGTGTTGTGAAAAACAATTGTGACATTTTTTCAACTGATTGTTTGCGAATCTGTCTTTTCCTCTAGCTTTCTAGCACCACCAGTAGGTTGAAGTTTCATATGCATTAATGCCTACAACCTTTGAATAGAGGATACCTGCTGTAAATATAAAAATCCAAAGTGGGGTGCGTCAGGATTTTTGGGATCAAGCCGAGTTTAAACTGCACTGTGATGGATTTTTCCACCATCTTATCAAAACAATACATTAATTTAGATACTTAAATTTTCTTCTTCTTCTTCTTTATTTGTCAGACAAAAGGGCAACGTGCTCAGGAAACTAAAGTGTTCCCATAGACGTTCTGGGCAGAACAGAATGCCAACCACAAAAGACATTTGTTGTGTTTTTTTACAAAATATCACCACACAAACTGCATCTTCTACTTCTTCATTCTGCTTTAAAAATAACAGCAGTGTGACCAAATAGAAGCAGAACTGAGACCGAGTAAAAACTTAAACAGAAACTAATAAAAACAACCAAAAGACGAAGTTAAAACAGCAAACTGAAACCGAAATAACATTATTGAAAAGATAAACCACACTGGTTTGTCTGCTGTTGATGACTTCCCAATAAAAATACAACCGATGGGCACACAAACTCAAGCCAGAGACGTTTACTGAACCATCTGCCAGTTTTACTTTGAAACTACTGAGTTTGAGACAATGTGGAGGATAATACGTCATGAAACAGTCCTGCCTGTGTGTGTGCGTTTGTGTAGTCCATCATGAAGCTGCAGAAATGTTAAGTCCGTCTGACTGCTGGGAGGAAACGCTCTGATCCCTCACAGGGGGACGCATCATCATATTTCTTGCAGTGGAGGAAAAGCTTTGTTGGCTCCGTGACTATCGTTGCGATTTATGTTAGCGCGTTATCGCTGACCTTCAGTTCGCCGCCATCAGCTTGCTGCACAGAGGCGTTCAGAGGTCAGGGGTCAGGATAACAGATTAAGCAGAAATGTTGCAACGTGCATTAAATGCGCTTCTTTATCTGAGCTGTAAATTCACTGGGAAGGTGAACGAGAGGCTGGAGCTCTACAGCCGGTGAGAAACGTCAGAGCTCGTGATGCAACTGCAGCCTTGGAAATGTGTTCAGCTCAGCTTGCAGTCACTGAAGCTTTTATCTCGTCTCTAGCTCTGTTTTCAAGGAGCACAAGTCTGCTTTATGTCAATTTTTCACTCATATATATTTACTTTTCATTCATTTTTCTGGTTCTTTTGGTTCCCGTGTTCTAACTTTTCTGTCATTTCAGACCTCGTTACTCCTACGTGCATGCATTTCCTGCCAGCAGAGTCACCTGACCTGCTTATACTCAGCTCATTCACCTGCTTCCACTTCACAAATCAGCCCCTGCAGTGTTTATAGCCCCAGCTTGCCATCCTTCATTTGTCAGCTTTTTTAGCATTGTTGTTTGCCCATTAACTTCATTGCCTGCTGTCTTGTGTTAAAAATGAATGTACTCTGCATGTTAGTGAGCATGAATTTGAAAGTAATGCGTTTCAATGACATTTCATGTCATGAGCACATATTTTTGTAGCGAAAACAGAGAGCACCATGGAAACCAGGAAATCATGTTTTAAATCATGTTTTTTTTAACTACAGTGTTAGCTGTAGTTTTGAAATAAAACTATATCCAGATGACATATTTGTAATTAAAAATGATATGATAAAAACTGTGATGTCAAACTTTGGTGTCCAGCATGAAAGTCAAGACAACTTGCTCGTCTAAAATCCTCCAACCTCCAAAAAACAGACTTTTTGTTTTTCATCAGCACATATGAGAGTGGTGCTCGGGGGCATGAAATGTCATAATGTTGGGAAATTTTTGGTGAGGATCAGAAAAACAGTTGCAAGTTGCTCAGCACCACAGATTAATAGAAGCTGCTGAGATGAGACCAGGTCATGTGTGTATCCTTATTCAAGTAAAGCTAAATGTTTTGTCTTTTGTGTTTTTTTTAATTAATTTTCTTTTTTTAAATATATTTTTGAGCTTATAGTTTGTATTTGATCATCATCAGCTTTCAGCCTTTAGCTGCAAGACATTAAGTTTTGAAATTACATTTAGTATTTCTAGCTTTTGTTTCACTTCCCCTTTTGGCATTGATTGTAAAGTCAAATACCCTGGGGCCTCAGGGGCCAGCTAGCTATTTATGTAAAGGCCTCTAAGCATTAAAACTGTGAGAAAAGAAAGCTGTTCTGGGGTGCTCAATGAATCAGACTCTCTCGATGTTTCAGTCAGTTGCAGCTAATTAATGTACATTTTCTGAGTAGATGTTAGCCAAACTAAAAAATGACTATATGAAGTACTAATGGGTTCATGTGACTCCTACACAGGCCTGGATGAAACATCATGGTGCCACATTTCTGCAAAGATAACCCCTTCTGACACGCTGTACAGCATCAGCTCAGCAACACACACATGCATTTACAGTGTGTGTGTGTTTACATCAAATTTCAGAGAATTTCCTTGCAAAAAAAAAAAAGAGTGAGAAAAAGTGCAATTTTATCTGTAATTTTAAAAAAACAAAAAAAAAACAGGATATACTCAGAAAAAAGTGACAGCGTGATGGTGTTTTTCAGCCGGTTTGTGTTGGAAACTGTAGCGTTGAGCGCTCTGGACACCAGTAGTGAATCAGCACAAAATCTAAAACTCTCAAGAAGCAAGAAGTGGTTTGTGCGACTTCCTCTTTCGGGTTTACCAAGAGAAGTCAGCGAGACACATGATGGACAGACGCGAGATGAAGGAGCAGAAAATAAAAACAACAAACTCTGCAGAGTCCAGCTTGGCAGACACGGATGCCGAATCCTCTTAAGAAGCATGTGGCTGTTTGTCATCGCTGCAAAGTAACACTGAGTTCAGCACAGTGAGTTATATAAGAGCAATATAAGCTGCCGGCAGGCCTCTCAGCCTGCAACACACTGAACACAAGGAGCTGTAAAGAGCTTAATAAACCTCCAGTCAGCGTGAAAAGCTGTTAAAACAATCCTCGACGTCACCAAAGTGAGGTCAGTGCACACAAAGCACCATTAGGACCTCCGACGACCCCCCCCCAGAGACCTGAGGTGGCCTCTCAACCAGCATTTCTGTAACTGCGCACCCTGCAATCACACCCACTTAAACTTGTCCCACTGATGCCGGGACATTCGGTCAGTCACATGTCAGTAATATCTGGATCAGAACCAAAACATCTTGCTGAGTTTATGTTTTGCATCCAGTTCTCTTAGGCCATCTTCCAAACAGCTTCTCTCTGCCTGCCTCACATTAAAAACAAGACTTACTGTGAACACTCTGTATGGAATACCATGTCCAGTTCTGGAATAGTCTACGGCCCCAATAAATTCCAGCAGTTGACCCCTAATCACCCACATTTTCATGTACTTTCCTGTACTGAGGTGATTTTCTAGTTAGTTGTTGAAAGTTTTGATTCTTTTTTTAACAGTTTCACCCAGAAATGTTGTCTTATTTTATGCGTATCGCCAATGATAGCGTGAGATTTCCGTTTTGTATATTTGAAGTGTTAATATGGGAAGTAGTCAGCTTCTAAATAAAGTAAGCTGACGTGTTTTCTAAAGCTGCTGATGCCATTTTCACCACAGCTATCTCTTTAGTTTATTCAGAATTGAGAAAAACATCCAAAGAAAAACCTCTGTGTTCAATTCAATTCAATTTTATTTATATAGCGCCAAATCACAACAGCAGTCGCCTCAAGGCGCTTTATATTGTACAGTAGATCATACAATAATAGATACAGAGAAAAACCCAACAATCATATGATCCCCTATGAGCAAGCACTTTGGCGACAGTGGGAAGGAAAAACTCCCTTTTAACAGGAAGAAACCTCCGGCAGAACCAGGCTCAGGGAGGGGCGGGGCCATCTGCTGTGACCGGTTGGGGTGACAGAAGGAAAACAGGATAAAGACATGCTGTGGAAGAGAGACAGAGATTAATAACAGATATGATTCGATGCAGAGAGGTCTATTAACACATAGTGAGTGAGAAAGGTGACTGGAAAGGAAAAACTCATCATGGGAATCCCCGGCAGCATAACTAAGGGAGGATTCAGGGTCACCTGGTCCAGCCCTAACTATATGCTTTAGCAAAAAGGAAAGTGTTAAGCCTAATTTTAAAAGTAGAGATAGTGTCTGTCTCCTGAATCCAAACTGGAAGCTGGTTCCACAGAAGAGGGGCCTGAGAACTGAAGGCTCTGCCTCCCATTCTACTTTTAAATACTCTAGGAACAACAAGTAAGCCTGCAGTGTGAGAGCAAAGTGCTCTAATAGGGTGATATGGTACTACAAGGTCATTAAGATAAGATGGGGCCTGATTATTTAAGACCTTGTATGTGAGGAGCAGGATTTTGAATTCAACTCTGGATTTAACAGGAAGCCAATGAAGGGAAGCCAAAACAGGAGAAATCTGCTCTCTCTTTCTAGTCCCTGTCAGGACTCTTGCTGCAGCATTTTGGATGAACTGAAGGCTTTTCAGGGAGTTTTTAGGACTTCCTGACCAATGTTCCCTCTAAGCTGCGCGTGTGTGCAATTGCGCACTGCTGGCATGGTCTCTGCGCACAGAAAATCTGCGTTGCGCACAAAAAAAAAATCGAACCTGAGTTGAAATTAAAATTAATACTTTAACAATTCTGTTTTGCAGTGTTAGTCAGTAAGTGACTGGCTGCTCCCGTATAGGATTAGAACGGTGCCACCTTATCCCATAGTCCAACCAATCATACGATTCACATTCGTATATACGCAGCTAATCAACGTTGTCAGGCTATGACAGCGTCCTTATGTACCGACACCGGTGTTTTAGCTAGCAAAGCGGCGTGGCTGATGTGGAGTGAAGCTACGTTAATGACAACGTGTACAACCATTGGAGATGTGAGCAGGACAGACGGAACAACTGACGGAAAAAGTGTGGACTTTATACCAGTTTTTAAATTGTGTTGATAGGCCACGTAAAACCAGAGTTATGATAAAAATATCTGCAATGTTTGTTTTTTCTTCCTGAATACTATCGTTGTTTATATTTACTGCGGGAAGAAATG
>NW_027051979.1:0-63384 GCF_036321145.2 Pelmatolapia mariae
GCACAAAATCACCAGCTGCCACGCTGATTAAATGTTAAAACCTTCATTAACCACTTGTCTTGGAAAAGTAAATAATTACATAGATTTATCTCATCAATGTCTCATCATGCACACACGTTACAGCTGGTACACAGAGTGTCGGTGAGGGTTTTACTGTCACACATCTGAGGTTTCCAAATAGCTTGTCGCAAGATTTAATGCTTAAGCTGGTTTTTGATGCACTTTGGGAAATCTACTTTCAGAGAGGAGGTCGCTCTAGGAGTTCGAGCTTTTATGTTTAGAAGGAAATATGTTTTTTTTATTGGAATTTCATTTGGGATGTCTTTGGTTTGAATTTTCATACTCGCTTTTTATCACTTTATCACTATTATTTGTTTGCACTTTGCACTTTTTATCAATTTGTACACAAAGTGTTAAATCAGCACTAATCAGTATTTCTGCAAAGTAAAACAAAATCCAGGTCGTCTTATGCTAGCTATAGTCCGTGATGATCAGTTGTTCACATGCATTTTATTGGGAACACCTGGCTACCACTTACATGAAAGCAGTAAGAGTGTACTCAGTTTCTCACAGGACTGTATTTTGGCCGTTGTATAATAAAACCACGAAAAACAACTGAGGCTCTGTCTGTTCAAGTGACATGGTGAATTATTCAAAAATGTATTAAAAACCTAAAAAAGACTGTCAAATATGAAGGGAGTCACTGCACCAAACAGTCACAGTTTTGATGAAACTGTTGGTCAAATATGCGTATTTATACATGGAGTACTTGTATAAATGTATACAGGGACAGGTTGTAATTACTGTGCTCATGTACTCACACTCTCTGTCATTGTACTTTACCTCAAACTTTGATTATCAAGTAATCCCACCCATTTCCTAAACAAGCAAACAAACAACAAAAAATAATCAGTTTCTCTAGTGAGCTTTTCACAGCAGCTTTTAGAGCTGCTGAGTTATCCTATATGGAAAGATATATATAAATCTTATAGTTTGTATCTGTCTTGTGTGAAACTTGTATGAAAAGCATACAAGAGTGAAAACAGATATAAGATCCCTAGAAAAATTATATAAATGAAATTTGTATGTTTTGGATACTTACTAAAACAATATATGAAAGTAATGAGAAAGTGGCCTCTTTCATGAGTAAATCATATAAGCCTTATATGATTCACTATATGAAGTCGGCCACATTTTATGCAAGTCTTTTATAAGTTTTTTCTATTTCTTTTCCATATGGGATAGCCTGTTTAATATGCTGTGGCCATTTGCTTTTCATCATGCAGCTTAACCAGGTTGTGTCTAGAAAGGTTCAGGACTGTAATAACTGTGTGGAAAAGGCAGAAAACTTCAAACAACCCTTTAAGGCACTAAGGAAAATAATTCATAATCATCAAACACCAAATGTCCTCAAACTCAGCATCGGAGAATCTCATTGGTCCTCACAATGACATGGAGTACACAAATAGTGGCTTCAGACAACATCACAGTGCCCTTTAAATCTTTTAAAACATTTAAAACTTACTTGTGAACATCACCGAAACATTTAATGATGTACGTTTTAGTGCCCATAAGGAAGATAATCCCTGATATATTACAGTGAAATCAGAGTTAGGTCCCCGCATCATAAGAAAAACCTGGACCACACACACACATAAGTTACTTTATAAAGGCACTGGTTTATGGACTGTCTTGCTATTCAGAAGAAGTGAATCTCTAATGGAAATGCATGTAGCATTTTAAAACAGCTTTAGTACATCAAGACCTTCAACTAGTTTAATACAAAATGAATCATTCATGCGATTTACAAAAGAAAAATAACCTTTTACCTGCTTGCAACCATGTTCCAACTATACATCTACATTCCCAGTCCACATAGTGCAAATGCCAAAGGCATAAATCAATTTAAAGCCACTTGTTATTGGCCAATTACAGCATAAGCAATCTTAAACCACTTTACATCATAATGTTAAAACCCTAGAATACAAAGAAAAACTCAACAATTTGTTTCAAGCAAGCAAATAAAGCAAATATTACAAGAAATAGAAGCCTTTTAGCAGCAGCTTTGGATGCTGAGATACCTGCAGGAAGAGAGGGAGTGAAAGAAGCACAAACTACAGGAGACACACAACACCACATTACATGTTATGTAGTGGAATATAAATTCACGAGGGGAGGAGGGCAGAGCAGAGTGCCTCCAGCAGAATAGGCTAGACGCATAACTAACTGGTACAGCTCTAAGTACACTGTACCAAAAATGAAAGTTTGACATCTAATGTTAAAAGTAAAGAGAACTGAGAGCTGGTTCCACAGGAGAGGAGCCCGACTGGTGAAAGTGTGGAACCCCTAAGATCTAAGTGGTCTGCTGGGATAATATGATGAGGTTTTAGACCTAGAATTCATTTGTGGCTTTTACAGGGAACCAATGAAGGTGAGACGTGAGAAGCACAGGTGTATATTTCAGGGCAGATGAAGAGGTCATGTCCCTCTGATGTTTCCAAGCAAAAAAATGTGAGGGTCACACAGAGATTTATAACTAATAAGGGGCCAGAGGAGAAAAGGGAGTAATGACAACGTGTAATGACATTTTCTCAAAAAAAGCTTAAAAACAAGAAAGGCGTCTATTAAGTTTAGTTTGTTAACAAATCTGTAGATATCCACTGCCTGGGCATGTTTTTAGTGAGCCTCGGTGACATAGCTGAGATGAACACGATCCTGAAAATGATCCAAAACCACAGATGTGTGTTTCAACACATCTGAGCATTCAACATGCGCAGCTGGTACATTAAAATAAATGAATTTATCATTCACATAAACAAGGAGGCTACTTCCCAAAAAGACACAAAAACTCAGAATCTCCTGTGCGGACTGAGGCAAACAAAAAAGAGGAGAGAAGAGTGAATCATATCTTTATGAGTGTTGACTCATCAGAGATAATAGTACATTCAAAAATAATATGAGCTGAGAATAACAATTTGAAATCAATGCAAAATGCCCGGGATGCACCTGGCATTATGTTTCAACAGTGTTGACTTATTATGTGGTGTCTCATTTTGTGTTTTCTTTGCATCAATGAAGACATAACCAGCATAAATTTACGCAGAAAGAGATACAAATTGATGCATTAGGGGAGGAGGGTTAGGTAAGTATTATGATGCCACAGTATAACACTGAAGTTATATTTTCAAAATAATTCCCTTTTTTCTAAAAAAGAAAAAAAGTCCATGCATAACCAAAAAAAGAGACCAGTGGTTATACCATGCTGGGTTAAATATACATTTTCCAGTTTTGCACTTTGGAGACAGTGCAGGCCACACTCTTTAATGGGCTTCTTTCCAATGGTGAACCACCAACTACAAGCATGTTCATTTAATTGAGGCGTTAATGAAGTCCAAGTAGCTTTGATAGCAACCTTCAGCTCACCTGTACTTTGAGTTGGGTGTATCTCCTTTTCTGCTTGACAATACTGCATACATATGTTGTGAATTTTAGGTCAGGTGAGTTAACTGGCACAGTATTAACATGGTCAGCAAATCATTAGTTTGGGCTCTGTGTGGAGGGGATAGGTACTGCTGGAAAAGAAAATCAGCATCTCCATAAACCCTGTAATCAGATGGCAGCATGAAGTGCTCCTAAATTTCCTGGTAGATGCTGTGTTGAGTTTGGATTTGATAAAACACAATGGACCAACGACCGCAAACAAAAGCAGCTGACATGCCAACCCAAATCATTACAGACTGCAGAAACATCACAATGGACTTCAAACACATTGCGTTTAGAGTCTCTCCACACCTCACACTCCAGGACCTTGATTTCCTGATGAAGTGTAAAATTTACTTTCATCTGCCGACTTTGGACCACTGAGCAACAGTCCACTTCTTTTTCTCCTTAGCCCAGAAAAGATGGATCTGGTTTTGTCCCTGCTTCGGGAGTGACTTGATTAGGAACGTGACCGGGATTGCACTGGTAAACTTGGCATCCCAGCCTTTGCCAGGTAGGCCAATGGGCCGATGGGTGATGCAACTAGCCCCTCCCCTACCTTCCCTTTATGCTAATGCACCTTGTAGAAAAGCATTTAGTGTGGGAGAAGTGTTTGATAAAGATGCACAAACAACAGCGAAAAGATAAGAGAGAAAAAGACGCTACAAATCGTTTCCTGAATACATTTGTGCATGGTGGATCTTGAAGCACTGGCACCGTCCTCATGAAGCTCTCCAAAGGTCTTGAAGTGACCTTTCCTAACGGTTTTCTCAAGGTTGTTGTCATCCCTGCTGCTTCTGTACCTTTTCTTACCACAGTTTTCCCTTCAAGTCAACTTCCCATTAATATGCTTTAATGCAGCTCCCTGCAAACAGCCAGCTTTATCAGCAATAACCTTCTGTAGCTTACCCTCCTCGTGAAGGATGTTGCTGGACAACCGTCCAATCAGTAGTCTGCCTCTAATTACAACTGCTTTAAAGGAAATTAATATTATTACTATATTATTACTCAATTTATTCAAACCGCCAATTAGATATTCTAAAAATATGAAAAAATGAATTCATGGCTTCATGAACTTTGAGATGTAATCATCAAAATTTAAGCAGGTTTAATTTTTCATGTGTCATATAGAATGCATGAAGGTTTACTTTTTTAAATTAAATTAAAAAAATATTTTTCAACATATTCTAATATTTGTATTTCTATTATATTTGCTAAATGTGTAGTCTACATTAACACCAAAAAGGTATTTGGATGTTACATTTTTTCCTTTTGAGCTTGATTTTCATTTCAGTTTATTTTACTGCATACTTGCGTTCAGTGTTAGCTGTTGCTCACACTGTTAGCTGATATTAATTTTATTTGTCAGGTTTGGGAGTAACAGGAAGATACATTTTTGGTTTTGGCAGAGATAAGAATATGGATCTAGTAAAATTATATTCTGTGCTTTCTTGAACTGGGCAGCATGGTGGTGCGGGGGTTGCCTCACCACAAAAAGGTTCTGGGTTTGAATCAGTCATCTGGCCTGGACCTTTCTGTGTGGCGTTTGCATAGTCTGTCCCAGTAGTCTGGAATATGAGCGGTTGTCTGTCTTTCTGTGTTGGACCTGGGACAGTCTGGCAACAGGGTGTACTGTGGCTTTTGCCCTCTGATAGCTGGGATAGGAATCCAGCCCCTAGCCACAACCCTAATAAGCAAAAGTAGATGGATTTTTTTCTTGAATTCATATACATATAAAATGTATAATATGCTACTGTATAAGCTGCTGTTTCTTGTCTGTATACAAGAAACTACTGACAGCTGAGGACCAAAAAAGTGTTTGTGTTGTTTAAAATTTTGTACATTCTGCACAGAGCCCTTGAACAGAAATATCCTCCAATCAGTGAGAAAACTGAACTCAACTATTCAGACCGCGCAGTCCATCAGAATGCAGTCCTTCAAAAACACCCAATATGCTGTTGTAAATGGTGCCTTAATAAAAAGCTTGACCCAACCAGGAGAGAGACAGAGACATGAATATTGTGTTAAAATGCTCACAACCAACATGCAACAGAGAATTTTTGCTGCTGTGAATTCACAGTATTATAGTTCTGTGACTCATAAATACCTCCATATCTCATGACTAAGAAGGACATTGTAGGCACTTACAAAAGAAAGCCGCAACAAACCTAAACTCTAATCACACCTCCTCTCTGGTTTTCCCAGTTTGGCTGTGCCTCAGTCAGATTCCTTTTGAAATTCTCTTCTGAGTCTTTTCGTGGCATTGAGAGTTAAAGTGGTGGGTTTGTCCCACAGAGCAGATCACTTGTCATTGTGTTCAAAGGCGTCAAAGCAGCCAAGGAGTGAAATAAAAACCACATGATGTGTCTGCTTCTGCTATTGTATTTTGTACTCGTGATGCTTTTTAACTCCTGACACAAGAATTTGGTGTCAGCAGTGGTGTGCTGATACTCAGTGATAGCTGACAGCTTAAGTCTGCATTGGTTTTTTAACCTTTCTCACAGCTTTTTTATGGTCGTATGTGGTTTAAAAGGAACCCCGACTATTATGACAAGTTACTCTAAATATGTTACAAATGATCTCCACTACATAAAAACATACTTGAGAATAACTAAAAATTTTTTTGTTATTCATCAAATCTTTGTTGTTTAAAATTATTTTGGAGCCGTGGGAACAACCATGTTTTTTTCGCACACAATGCATTCTGGGACGATGACATGTGGTTGTCGGCAGTATAGGCGCTTTCGTTCAGCTAACCTGTTTTGTTTTTTATGGTGTAGCATTGTGATCTGCTATATAAGTTAATTGGTATTAATTAACTTGCCTATTAGTGACCTAGTTACGACTTGGTAGACCAGTGCTATACTGGTCATGGAGGCTAACAAGGGCTGCCCAAAGAACTGGATTAAGACATACGGCTTCAAAGTTTTGGTGCATTGTGCTGCATGGAGAATCTGTAAAAATAACGATATTGTAATTTCACTGTATAATAAAAATTAGAATTCTATTAATGTTTTTATCATGCTGTTATGCGATACCATGGATAGCTGCTGCCATAAAATTGAGCTCTTTACAACAAACGCTCTCACACCCCCGGTCTCTGCGGCCTGCTGGAGCGGGGGGGCTAGGAGGAGGAATTGGCCGTCCGACTGGGGTCTGGTGTGTGGGGCCTCCCTGCTGCTGCGGAGTCGGGGCAGTCTGCTTCTCCCCACTGCAGGGAAAAGGGTAACACCACCTGGGTCTGGGTGCAGTTTCCCCCTCCAGGGGCAAGGGTACCTAGACCCGGTTCTTAGAGTACGCTTGGTGAGTGTGATTGTGTGTACAGCGTCTCTTTATGTCTGTCTCCACGTTGGTTGAGTGTGGAGTAATTGCCTATGAGAGCATGAGGGTGGGAATGGATGTCTGTAACTGTGTGTGCCTGTATGTCTGTGTCTATATGTCAGGTTGGGTATCAGACGCCACCTCTCTGGGGACATCTCAGGCCCTCCAAGGTTTGGAGGCCTATCTCCCCCCACCACTTCCCCTGCCGGTGGCAGACGCCCTCAGACATCGGTGCGTTGGTGGTTCCTTGTGTCCGGGGGTGGGCGTCCGGGTACACACCGGCTCACTCCTTGGTGGCTGCTTATCGGGGCCTGGAACCTGGGGCTCGCTCGGGCCACTTCGGGGGTGGGGTGCCCTCGGCCTCTCGGCCTGGGGCTCGGTCACTCAGGCACAGCTGGCTGCCGGCGGAGCTCACGGGCACGTCACTGCAACCCCCCCTGGCTTCTGCTCCGCGGCTGCTGAGTGATCCCTCATCTGGGACTCTCCTCAGCTCTTTCTGGGATAGTGGCGCAGCTGCCCCTCTGTTGGTCTTCCTTGGTCTCTTGTGTTCTGAGGGCCTCTGGATGTCTGGAGTTTTGATCTCCTCCATACCTGCTTCATGCCCTGGAGGATGGGACTGTGGCCCCCCACACCCTCTAGCAGATCATTACATTAAGGAACCTTTTAAATACAAGCGCGCTCATGCTCACAGGTGTACACACAGGTGATCACACACACAAACTACACCCTTTTTGGCTCCTACCTCAAAGCACACTGTGCGCTGTCGATCTTACGTGCTGCACAATAATGTTTAATATTAAGTATTTAGTGTTATATTCCCATATATCATTGTGATGTTGTTTATTCTATTACTCTCGTTTTCTTCTGCTTGTTTTCTTTTTTCTTTCTCAACAGGTGATCCAGGTGATCGATATATGTATTTTTTGTCTGCTTATTTTTGTTGGTTTTTGTTTTTTGCCCTTTATCCCCGTCCCTCTTCTCCGCTGTTTTTTTTTTTCCCCCTCTTTCTTTCTCCCTTTTCTTTTCCCCTGTCCCGTATCTAGCAAGTAAAAATAAAAAAAAAATAAAATAAACAATAAAAGGTAAATCAAATGGACCATTACGGCAAGGCTGGGATGGTCCATTTGGTAAAGTAAATCCGTTGGGCATCTTTCTTTGCCTTTAGACAATAATTCTGATGGCAAAAGAACCAAACGGGACAGGTTTGTAAAAAAACAAAAACAAAAAAAACAAAAAATAAAAAAAAACAAACGCTCTCAGTCGCCGTTGCCATTGGCAGGCAGTAGCCCCATAGACACCAGTAGTTTTCCCTCACTCTCGCGTCCTCGTGTGACGGATTGTTTTCATCTTCATCTAAACTAAGTACTGGTTGACTATTTTCATCCTCTCTCTCGGTTTGTTCTGGTTCAAACTGTGATGCGGTGCAACCGTATGACGTCACTACCCAGAGTGCATTGAGAAGTAAATAACAATGGCGGCCTACTTGTAAATCAGTTATATATATAAAATGTGCTTAAAAGGAAAACATTTGGCGTATTTTAATACCACATATATATTATTGAAAGGACAGTACATATTTTAGCACAAACATGTCTTAATAGCCGGGGTTCTTTTTAATGGTCATTGCCTGAGAAAAAGCATGCAATACAGAGAAGATGATCTGTAAAACCTTGTCACACAAAGTAAGAAGCTATTATTAAAAACGTGAATATTTAGCAGTAACTGAAAAGAACAACACCCCCCCCCCCCAATAACTCATCTGAGAGTATGGGTATCATCTGCAAACCAATAAAAATGCATGCTAATGATATTGCCTAAGGGAACCATATATAATGTCAGCAGAATCCTAGAACCCTGTGGACTTCCATTTACATTAACACATTGGCGTTTATTAGATATGATTCAAATCACAGCAGTGCAGTATCTATGGCATGCTCTAATTTCGGTAATAAAATATTGTCAACAGTATCAAACACTGCACTGAGGTTTAGCCATACAAGCACAGACATAAATCCACTGTCAGAGGCCAAAAGAAGATCAGTATAAATATTCACTAATAAGCACAAGTTACAACCAAGTTATGCAGAAAAGCATCTCTTAAAACATGTCAAACCTTAAAGCAGATGGGCTATAGTAGCAGAAGACCAACCTGGATGCCATCTCTGTCAGCTAAGAACAGGAAACTGAGGCTACACAACAAGTTCACTATAACTGGACAATAGAAAATAAAAAAACATTGCTTGATCTGATGAGTCTCATCCATCCTACTTTTTATCAGTGTTTCAGGCTAGTAGTGGTGTTGTAATGGTGTGGGTTATATTTACGTGGCACATTTTGGGCACCACAGTACCAAGCGAGCATCGTTTGAGTGCCAGAGCCTACTCTAGTAACAAATAAAGTGGCTAATGAGTGTAAAAGTTAGGCCTTACACAAATCCAAAGAAAACCTTTCAAGGTTGAAAAAGACTTTTAGTTAATAGGTAGATACTAAAATAACTACTCATATATAATACTTTGAATTTCTAGTATCTAAATGTCACTGAACAATTGGCACTCAGAAACACAGCTTGAATCTTATCACAGCATCTTTTCAGCTCCTCAGAAAACCTGCAATTTCAGGTTTAATGCAGACCTTTTTTTAACCTGTGGTCTATTGCAGAATAAAAGAAAAGAAACTTTCAATCTAATTGTAAAGAAGATGAATTTGGGATTTGACATTCACGTTTATTATGTTGCTTCAAAAGGAAACCTGACCATGAGCAAGACATCAATACTGCTTCAAACACTAGAATGCAAGAGCATTTTAATTAATGTGTAAGATTCCATTTTTATACATTTTTTCAAGTGACAGCTAATGTGAAAGCCTGTGTGAGCCTGTGTTTTTGTTCATGAGATGGGCACCACATTCACATAGTCTTCCACCATCTCAAACATAAAGTGATGTGGCCCACTACGTCGAGCCACCTCTCCGGCAGTCTCCCCGCTGCTGCTGCGGAGCCCCGGCTTCAGATGGCGCTGAGAGAGCAGCAGCTCTAAGGTGTGTCTGGAGTCTGTTTTTGAGAAGCTTGTGTAAGAAGCAGCGAGATGTAATGGTGTGAGTCCACCGTTGGTCTGGGCGTTCAGTTCCGCTCCGTGCTGCAGGAGACAACTCGCCACAGAAACGCGGCTCCAGCGGCAAGCGCTGTGAAGGGGAGTCCAGCCATCGATGGTGCGGGGGTTGACCTTAGAGCCGCCGGCAAGCAGAGCAGAGACGACTTCGACGTGGCCGCTGTATGCGGCACGGTGCAGGGGAGTGTAACCATCTTCATCACAGCAGTGCACCAGCAAAGGATCAGCAGCTAACAAACTGTGGACTGTGGCAAGCTGAAAGAAAACCACATAAAGTGATTGTAAGAACACGTTTCATTTGAGCTGCTTTTTCTCAAATAAAACTTCATTTCTGCAACATTGATCACAAGGTCAGCACCATTTGTGCTTCATGCAAACTTTAAATAGTCACATAAGCACCTTCATTTATTTTTTACTTCGCGGTAAAGGCACCAAAAGCTGTCAAAGGACCTCATGCAGCAGTTTGATTTTCTGACTCTGATACCTATTCAGCAAAGCTTCGGTTTAACCAACAAACTAATACCAATAACGTAGGCTAACAAAGAAAAAAGGTCAAAAGGAACACTCTGCAAACACTTGTCAACTAGTCTCTGAGCAGTAGAGAAACTTTAATGTAAACTGGAAACGTAGACTGTTCACCTTCAAAGTAAAGGTGCCTCACCACTGTAACTACAGACAGACAAAAGATTAATGTAGTTACTGTGATGTCACCAATTTTTAAACCTTAAGGTAAGCATATTTGCAGTTGCCATTTTGATTTACTTCAGTTCAATTTAAATGTTTTTTCACCGTATACCTCTTTTACCTAGTGACTGCCAGCAACCGTTGGCAATACACATTTTTTCCTTGCAGCCGGTGGTTATCAGGGAGTTACCAACCTCCTGCTATGCCTAGGTAACTGGAGCCCAAGTCCAACTGCTAAACGCAATGCAATGCACAAATTATGATTTAAAGACAGTAATGTCAGACTGAAAATCACCCTGCAGAAGGAAGCATTGCCGTTTAAATTATATTCACACATGCACTGTAGCCCCGGATCAGGCGTCAAAAGATCTTCTCTCTGCCAGCTTCCTTGTACAAAGTCAGTGCAAGGTCAAACTGAGAACACAAAAGGCAAAAGTTCTGGGAATTTACATGAGTGGGTGCTGTGCATCCTGCCTCCGACATGCTCTACCCAGCTTCTTAGCTCCAAAGTTAAGCTGACTTTTTCCAGAGGCGAGAACACATCTGATGAAAATCTCCTTTTGTGGGCTACATGTACAAAAAGGAAACTCTGGACAGCTCCATGAAATTATTCTCCTGACATTATCAGGAATAACCATCTGTAAACTGCTCAGATGAATTCTTCTACTCACTCAATCAAGACAAAAATCAAGAAAATTTGTCACGACTCCAAATAACTTTGAATTATTTGGGAATTTATTCCACGCACGAATCTTTTTCAATTATGGTGTGTTGAGGGAAACTGCTGGATGTTGACAGTGTTATAATGCACATAATGAACTGTGATTAAATTAGGCTGACGCAAGTTTAATTATCTGCAAGCGTATATTGTTTTTCATTCAGCTTTTGTGCATCTTTTTAGGGGGTTCAGGCTGTATTAAATGCAGCTGTGTTTCTGTGCTGCTTCGTGCCTCATGGTGTACAAAGTCATGAGATTTTTTTATTCCTCGGTGGAACTTCTGCAATTCTTGACATTTAAATATTGAATTTACCACAAGTCTCAGACAGCAGGTTACTCATACAGCTATACTGGTGTATTAGTATATAGTTCTATAGTTTTTAATCTGGATGGTCACTTTGTAAACTCTGACTGTGTTTTGTTTTTATTTTTTATATAACTGGGGAAAAGGTATTGATGCCTTCTGAGTTTTAAACTTTGAAATTCAAATATAAACACTGCTGCCTGTGAAATGTTTACAACTAGTTCATGAGTTCCCATTTGTGGTTAGAGAGCCATGTGTAATTTTAACTAGAAGAAATAATCATCCTGCCTGTGGTCAACGTCTCTGCGGGATTAGAACAAAAATCTGCCAAAATAAAGGATGTATATGATGAAACTGTGCTTTTATCTTTGTATTTATCCTTAAAGGTGAGGTGTAAAAATAAAGTGAATATACGAAGCTGATTAGTTTTGCCTCTACCCTCACACTTGGATGATGTCCAGCTTCAGTCAGTAGGAATTTTATGCAGTTACTGTTAGTTGCTGCTTAGATCTCGCATCAGGCCAGAGATGTGTAAAATCTGCAATGCTGAGATACGCTGAAAAGTTCAAACATTAAATCTCTCGGTGTGCTGTGTTGCTGGCAGTTTCTTTAGCATTCCCTAATGATACGCCAGAGAAAAATAGAAAAAAGTTAGACAACCACTCGATCATCACGGTATAGCACAGCCAGATAAAACTTCAGGAATATCAATCTTGTCCAATTAGAAAACAGAAATTATTTTCAATCAGTTTTAAGTGCTTGGGTGCAAATGAAAGTGATGACGGGTGCACTGCCGAAGCATCAATGACACAATCCCCCCCAAAAACGAGAGAGGTTTTGCAGGTGGCGTGCACAGACTCCTGCTGCCTCCTTCTCCCTACTGACTGCTTTTTTCCTAGTTCATGCTCTTTGCTCGTGTCTTTGTCAGTACCGTAGCAACAGAGGTTAACTGCAGCCCATTCAAGTTGCACAGGTAGTCCAGCTCCTCCAGGAAACCACATTTCATTACCAGCCACACAAGCTCATAAAACTGGAGTTTTGTCCTGTAATGACTATTTTTCCTGACTTCCTCTTGGCATAATGACTGCCTTAAGCGATGTGGGCAGCAGCTGCTTATTTGCATTTAAAGCCACGCACACTGAAACAGTAGAAACGGATCAAAATCAGAGGGACACATTTCATGGGAAAAATGTTTCACTGTCAAATTTGCAAACTTGACAGTGAAACTTACAGAACACTACATAAAAAATGTCTTTTATGTTTGGTTTTATAATACACGTCTGTGCATAGTGCCGCTGCTGAGAATATAAGAACATGCCGTGTGGTCTGTCAGGGAACATATTTGTTTGACAAACATTTGACTTTAATGCAGTGACTTTAATTTGTGTCCCTAAATGCTGTAATTAGTATTTATTCAGCTCTGCTTCTATCCTGAGATGAAGACTCAAAGGTCATGACTGGTTTGAAATTCATAAAGCATCAGCTTGTGCTGTGATTTTTTCCCAGTGTGTGCCCCCAGGACTTTAATTCAAACTTGAATAAATAGTGTCTAGTAACTGACCAAGAGGGACGCTTGGCCGAGAGATTGCAGGAAATAGACGTGGCAGTCAGTGTATCCTGAACTGAAATTTAGGGGAGACATCAGCAACAGCAAAGACCGGCGACTCTATACCTGCAGTCTTCATTTCCCAGTGACCTTTAAAATTAAAAAAGCTCATGCTTTAAAATAACTTAAGTTTCCGGAGGCGTAGTTTTACTTAAAACTGTTTTAAAACAGTCAACAAATAGTCAGCAGCAGATGCTACATTGGATAGCTCAGTATCTTACAGAGAAAACCAATGACAAAGAAGGAAAATGAACAGACTGATCCGCTCGCAGCTGCTGACTGCAAAGAGGAAGATGACGGGAAGAGGGCAGGAGTGTGTGGGGGGGAGCAAAGTGTTGCTTTTAAGATGACAGCAAAGGGAAAAATGTATTTTTGTGGTATTATGTTGAGACCACTGCTGTCGCCATTTTCACGACAGGAAAAAGTCATTTGCAGAAGAAGCTGTACTGCGACAGCCGTTTAATCTCGGTACAATAATAGTGTTAACTCATTTCCTGGTCACTTCTGAGACTGCAGCGTATTTAGGTGAACTTTGTATAAGTTTGGTATCTTTAGTTAAGTAAAGGTCATCTACAGAGAGTTGGGATCAAAACGGGTAAAATTCATCTTAAACTACCACAGATTCTGGCCTGTGGCAAAAATATATATATGTAAAAAAAACCTACAGTAGTTGGCAAAAGTGAGCTAAACTGCAGCAGCACAAGATGTTCATGTTGATAGATGGGTCAAAAAAACCTGGATGCCCAAAGGATGAAAATCAAACCATGTTTCAGCTTAAAGACCTAAATGACTAATGATACCGTTTGTGCTGCAACAGATGGAAGAAAAACACAAAGTTTAACTATTCAGGCTACAATATAAGAGAGGATATTATCTCCTTCCTTTGGGTTCTACTGTAGTTCACGTGGTGAAGGAAGGAAATGAGAAGCAAAAAAACTAAACATTTCTTTTTTTTCTTTTTCTTTTTTACATTATCAAAAATAACAAAAATGCTGCAAAAACGAAGATGAAGCCAGAAGGGAATTGGTACCAGGAAAAATTGGCACTTTGTTTCAATAGATTCACACTTCAAATTAGGTAGCCTGTCAGCAAAGACAGTAGATCACTGTAAAACAATATCATAACATAATATCATTTTCACAAATTTCCTTGAAATAACAATAATGATATTATTTTAAAGCTCTATCGCTCACCCCTAAACTGAAAACAAAACTGGACTTACGCGATTGTTTTCCGCTGCCCACAGAATGAGCTCGTTGGGTTCATCTTTGAGAGCTTCCTCCTTTTCCAGATACCACTCCTCACTGTGCTCCCTCTCCTCTGCCTCTTCTTCATCGTCCTTGCTTCCGGTCCACACGCTGCCAGACCCTCGGGGGATCAGGTGTCCGTGTGTGTCAAGAAGCTCGAGCTGGTTAAAATCTTCTGGAAACTCCATCAGTCGCTGCTTTGGACAGAGAAGACACGTCAGAGTTATTAGTTTGTTCCTCGTGTTCAGGTTGAAGTAGGCACAAACACCAGTGAGCCACCCAAAGAACCAATTAATTTCTGCCTAGTGTTTGTGTAAGACGTGATCTACCAGATCTTTAAAATGTAAGTGCGCAACCGACCCTAAAGCCTAGTGGCTCATTTATTTCCCCCAGTTCTTTATAGACCGCAGTGGATGAAAAATGTCCAGCATCATTAGGATTACAGAAACGTATCCAGCTGCCGTGCTCGGGCTACCTCACTGCTGACATCGAGTCCCTTTCTTTGCAAAACAGTCATTAGAGAAGAATCTGGCATGCACAGATGGTTGCAGAATTATTTTTGTTCTGTTGCTTCTTAAATGTGATATTTGCACCTCAAGAGTAGACAAACAATAAGCCATCACATCTGTTGTTCCCGTCAGATTCTTTCTTAGCTGTAGCACTGACACAATGAGGGAATTACTAAGTAGAAAAATAATTAAAACCTATTTTGGTAACTGGAATATGTCAAATATAGACCTTTGAAGTTTCTCAAATGTGAGCTGTCATTCCATTATTCCTAGTTTGCAATATCAGAATGGTTAACTGACTGGCAGACTTTACAATAGAAAACCATTTTATTGTCATTTTTATTGTCATCAGACATTCTCGCATCAGGTTTTTAGCTTTTTTTTTTTTTTTTTCCTTTCTCCCTTTTATGTCAGTCTAAATTAAATCTCTTTGGTAGGACAAAGCTGACTAATCTCAGTGGTTAAAAAAAATAATTAACTGAGAAATTACTGAAAGGGAAGTGATGAAAATTATAATTGTATCGAAGTAAAAACAACGTTTAATTTTTCAAGGTGTGATCGTAAAGCTTTAAGTGATTGCTGTCTATTAAAATAGGGTTAGGACAATAAATCTGATGAGTTCGGGTGACTCAGGATGTTAGAGCACAACCCTGGTTTGACAGTGTAACCGTTGCGGGTGGACTCTCAGTGCAGAATACTGTAAATGTCAGAACAAAAACAAACATGCTCCTGTTCAGGGGGCTTATCTTCAGGCTTTGATGCTGGGAACTCATCATGGGAAACTTCTGTTTGGTCACCCGGTTGTAGCGTGAAGCTCCGCTCTCATCATTAGTGACACTCAAGTTTGAGGAGAGTGAAAGGGATTTCCAGAAAACTGCACTGGAAACGGTCCAGAGGTGCAGAGAAAGCCGACATTAAGAGGCATCGGGTGTGTTTTTTAAACTGTTTTTTTTTAATAGGTGGAGTGGCAAACCAATCACACCCTCTATTTTTAGATGTGTTTATGATTATTCTGATTGCTAGTTAACTCTCAGTGGACACAACTATTTTAGTGGAGTCATTTCTGAACAGATTTAACACAGGAAAACGTTTCTTAAATGGCTCCATTTATGTTCCACCTTACATATACTCTTTGGTTTATCTATGACCTATCTAACACAATCTAATATTAGACAAAGATAATCCAAATAAATACAAAATGCAATTTTTAAATCATGATTTCATTTATTGAGGAAAAAAAGTCATCCAAAGCTACAAAGATGGAAAGATTATTTTAACCCTACACCTAATAACTGGTTGTGCCACACTTGGGAACCATAACTTCAGTCAAGCATTTGCAATAACTGGGAATGAGCTTTGGCTCACTCTTCTTTGCAGATTTTTTTTTTTTTTTAAATTCCACCATATTATACATTACATAGGGTTTTAGAGAATAAACAGTGTGTTAAGGTCATGACGACATCTCAGTTGGATTTGAGTGTGGATTTTGACTTGGTCACTCCAAACATTTTTGTTTTGGAGCCTTTAAGAGGTGGACTGCAAATCTTTTTCCTGCTGCAGGACTCAAATGTGTTCGAGCTTCAGGGCATGAACTGAGGGTCAGACATTCTCCTTCAGAATTTTCTGGTAGAGAGCAGAATTCATGGTTCCATCAGTTACGACAAGTCGTCCTGATCCTGAAGCCGCAAAGCAGCACCAGACCATTACACTACTACCACCATGCTTGACTGTTGCTATGACGCTCTTTTTATGAAACTTTTGACTCAGTCCATGGAATATTTTCATCAAGATGTTTTTGGGCGAATGTGAGACAAGTCGTCGTGTTCCTTTTGGTCAGCAGTGGTTTTTGCCTGTTTGTTGTTTTGCAACCTCCTGGATAAGTCGTTGATGTGTTCTTGGAGGAATTCTGGTAAGCTGGCCACTCCTGGGAAAGTTCAGCGGTGAAGCTGGTCATTTTTAGACAGTGCCTCTCACAGCAGTTTGCTGGAGTCCAAAACCTTGGAAATGTCTTTGTAATAATTTCCAGACTGATAGATGAGAAATTGTTTCTCAGGAGTTCTCGAGTTTCTTTAGATTGTGACATGATGTGCTGCTTTTAGAGATCTTTAAATCTACTTCACTTTGAAAAACAGGTTCTATTTACATATTTCCTAATTGAAGAGGTCCAGCAGTAACCAGGTCTTTGCATGGCTAGCTTTCCAAAAAATGTGATTAATGGCATTGAATTTGTGACTTAACAAGGTGGGGAATTACATTTTGACAGTGGCCGGTGAGGTTTTTATAACTTTTGCCCTTAATAAATGAAATCACCACTTAAATACTGCATTTTGTATTTACTCGGGTTACCTTTGTATAGTATTAAAATTTGCTCATCGTTTCACTTGACTGTAAATGCTAAAGAAAAAGAGCCCTGTTAACCTGACTCATGTACATTAAAAATGTATCTTCATCAATGCTTCTTCAGCATTAAGTCTTTATTCGTGCTCAAGTGCAAAGCAAAATAATGAAGGGATTAGAACTGGAGCTGTAATGCAAGTCAATGAAAATAAAACATCTTTAAGGGGTCATAAATGACCTGACAACTACCCTATTCCTTGAGAAATGTTCACTTAAAAATGAACATGACAACTTTATCAGAAGACCTCCAAAGGTTGATTCTGTTCATCTGGACGTAGCGTTTTCAGTGGGAGAAACGTTTCGTCACTCATCCAAGTGACTATGAGTGAAACAAAGGAGTTAGATTAATTTTACAAGCAGTTCACGACATTAAAATCACACTTACACACCTGAAACTGTTCCGCCAGATCCCGTTGTGATCTTAGGCTGTTCAAACCGTTGTTGACATTCCGCACCGTGACGTATAGTAGCCGTGTTTTGACGTCACACGTCACTCTTGAGTCCACTATTTGTGAAGCAACTCTCTTCAAAGACCACTGCCGCTAACAGAGACGAGCTTCTATGCTAGCTCTAACTGCTAGCATAGAAGAGCAAAGCGCAGTACGTTTCACCTCGTCCACACAAAAACACGCTGCAGTGAAGACAAGCGGGATATGTAGTTCTTCACCTAGTTAGCGCCAAGCAGACACGCTATTGAAAGACTACATTACCCATAAACGCTCGCGGAGGGCTACTTCTTCTTTTATTCGATATCTGGTAGTAAAACTGCTGCTTCCGTCTGGCAGAAAAATCGGTGCAGGTGTTGTGCCAAACACCGGTGTTATAAATACAGATTTAATAAACAGTTAGTAGTGAACACGGTGGAAGTGTTGAACATACCGATATCGATACTTTTAAACTTAAAAAGGTAGCTAATGTAGGGGAGAGCAGTGTGCCATGATTTATGAGATGAATTATGATTAGTTTGCAAATTCTGATCACTAAATCACTGTGAGTTTTAGTTTTCACAATAATTTGCTAATAAAAACAAACCTGCTTTTGATTTATTTTGAAAATGTATTTTATGGCAGTCAACTAAAAAAATAATTTATTTAACACAATTTAGTGGGCTACATACCCAACTTAGGGGATAGAAATAAAGTATTGATCCAGTCGGCACTGGCACTTATCTGTTACCAATACCAGCGTTTGTATCTATAGTGTAGAGTGATCGGATTGAGCCGCCTGATATCTTTGTGTTTTTTTTTAAAGGAGTGAGACTTTCTGGTAATCTTTTAAAGAGATCTTGAACAATAGTTCTCCAGGCTTTCTGAAGGCTTTTCAAAGTTTTTGTTTGGACACTGGCTGCTTTTTCCACTCATTTTCAGTCCAGTCCTTGTACGTGAACTTTTTCATAGGAATGTTTTAACACGGACCTATGAACCATTCAAACATAAAAATGCACCTGATTCAAGGGGTGAACTGGTGTTGTGTCTGTATAAAAAGGACAACTTAGTTTTAAGTTGTGGGAAAAAAATAATCATTTGTTCTAGTTTCTTTGGTTGGATCCATGAGAAATGTCAAAGTAAACATAATTTGACAGGTATGAAATTTTATTTTTGCACCAACAAGGTGATTTCCAAGACCTGTTAGCTGAAAACTTGACATATCATGTGCAAGGTGTCCTAAAAAAATGTTGAGGAAATTGGACAAAGTGGAGCACAAAAGAAAAAGTGGCAGGCCTAACAAAGTATCTACACCAGATGAACAGTATCTGAAAGTCATGTCTTTCACAATGAGTAAAAAATTCAGAAAAAAAATCTGACACAGACCCTGAGAGATGCATCTGGCCCTTCAGCTAATCCGTCTAATCATCAGAAATGGTCTCAGTGGATGTGGTGTCAAGGTGGTGGCTGTCAAGAAGCCATTCTTAATGAAAGGAAAAAGAGAGAAAAGGCTAAGGTATGTTAAATCAGTGGTACCCAACCCCTGGGTCATGGCCCGGTACCGGTCCGTGAGTCGTTTGGTACCGGGCCGCGAGAGTTGAGGGTCGGGTGTGAAATTCATGGTTTTCAGGGTTTTTATTGATTTTTAGAGTTATTTAAAAAAAATCACATTTATCATTAACTCTGTTTCCCGGGGTTTTTTCCCATATGTTATGAATAAATCTTTTTTTGTTACCAGCACTGATTTTATTTTAATGTATTTATCTGTGACACCTTAAAGGTTGCGAAAATATTGTCGGACATAAACTGGTCCAGGCCACAAAAAAGGTTGGGGGCCGCTGTGTTAAATTACACAAGAACCAGACCTAAAATCATTAGCAACAGGTCTGATGGAGTGATGAATCTAAAGTTGAAACATTTGTTTCAAGTCTTTTGAGTGAGTATGTAAGGAGAGGTTGAGGAGAGGTACAAAAGTGAGAGTCTATAGCTAACACAGCAGAGCAACAGTAGAGGCTCTGTCATGGTTCTGTCATGGTTTTTTCCCACAACTTAGAACTAAGTTCTCCATTGGCTGCATTTCAGGCAGTATTATTGGAGCTCTCATCAAAACTGATGGAATTATGAACACAGAAAAGTACTGTTAGATATTGATCCACCATGTAATACCATCTGGAAAGCATCTGATTAACAGCAGCTTAATTTTTCACAGTGACCCCAAACACACTGCCAATGTAATAATAAAAAAAAATCAATAAAAACATTTATTTCTATCCAGGTATGCAATGAAAGGATACATGAATAGAAAAACACACAATAACAACCTGTCTGTCACGGGTTGGCCTCTCCAGAGCTCCGACCTCAGTTTTAGTGAAGCGTTGAAGAGCTCTGAATGTCCTTCAAAGAGCCTGGACACTATTCCTGAAGACTATTTAAAGAAATAACAAGAAAGCTTTCTTAAGAGAGTTCACGTTTCAGACAAAAAACAGATTGTGGTAGTTATTATTTGTTGTTCCTGCATTTTTGTTTTGGGGCAGCGGTAAGATGGCCAGGCTGAAACTATCACTGAATGAATGTCTGGCAATTTGCTGTAGGCCAAACCATCAAAGTTTATAGCACTTAATTATTCTTATTCATGTGTTCTTCTTCTTCTTTCAGCTGCTCCCTGTAGGGGTCATCTACCACCATCTCACCCTGACCCCTAACATACTCTAGCTTTTGAGGCATGCCTTTCAAACCAATAAACATTTTTTTCTTTTAAAACAGAACAAAATGTGAATGTGCAGATATCAGCTGTGATGGTATAATTTTGAAGTGGGAGTGTTTAATGCTGGAATCACGTTGTTACTTCATAATTGCTGCTTGTAGTCATGATTCAAAAATCTCACATTAGGAGGGTGAAAGATACAAAATAAACTAACATTGCATAAACTGACATGTTTTATCCACTACATTTTACACTGAGCCCCCGTTAAGTTAAATTAAATTAAATGACTGTGAACTGTAAAATTGCTATTTTGTAATGAGATGATGATTTTGTTTTGGGTTCGTGATAAGTGGTGCCAAAATGATGTAATTTCCACTTGTGGCCACAGAGGTCGCTGTTATCCCTGAAACACCGTGTACTCCTGCTTTTCATAATACCTGCTGGAATAACTTTAATTTCGAATAGCTATAAATCACCTTAGCAAATTGTCCTAAATATTTTTCTGCTTTTTATTGCGATATTTAAAAAAATCCTTGCAAAAGACACACATTGTGTGGAATAACAAGAAGCTATGATATAAACATAAAGCTCTTTGTGGAATATTAGTTTTAAAGTCATACTATTTCCATAGGTTTTTTTTTTATTTAAAAGGGATTATATAAAGTTTCTGTCACAGTATAATATCTCTGCAGCACCAGGGCATTACAAGTATTTCCTCTGGAGCCTTTATAGCATTTAAACCTCAGCCAAGGATTAATGTTCAGCAGCTGCCTTGTTATCTCCAACACACTCTCTCCGAGGCAAAGGTTGTTCATCCAGTCATTCTGCAAATAACAACACATCCTTTGGAGCTCATTTGAAATGTAATGAAATTAAGCCATTCATAGCAATGTCACAAGAATTTATTCTCATTTTTTGACACATGTCAACACAGCTTGAAAGCTAAAAAAAAAAAAAAAAAAAGACTTCTTTTCCACCCTGTTAAACTTTTTCTGAGGGCATTTGCACTGAGAGTCGCGAATCAATCAGATGGCTCGACAGCAAGAGAAAAAAAAAAAATCAGAAAATGAAGAAATAGGCCTGGGCTCTAATTAGTCAACAGAGTGAGTGCATTAGCAACAGGTGCACTCAGGATGGCATCACCCTGGAATTTTTTTAGACATGAAAATCAATCAAACAAACAAAAAAAGCCTGAGAGTGATGGGTACAAAATACGTGGTTTGCAACACTGCAGGTATTGGTAAGTACACTCACATGCAAAAGACTGCATGTGTTTTTCATACTTTCTGCATAGTTTTGATCTAATTATGCAAAAAAGTGTGTGTGGGCAACCGTGCTGACAAATATGTTTTAATTGTACACACACACACACACACACACATATATATATGTATATATATATATATATATACATATATATATATATATATATATATATATATATATATATATATATATATATATATATATATATATATATATATATATATATATATATATATATATATCTGTGTGTGTGTGTGTGTGTGTGTTTCCATGCACTGTAACAAACAAATAAACAAAAAACAAAAAAAACCCCATCTAAGATAATACTAAAAGTCTCCCAACCAGCTACCAACACACATTCATAACTGAATGCCAATTAGACGCCACACTAGCTGGATGTGGATGCGAGTGTCTCAGTAAAGTAAGTACAAATGTTTTATGTGTCTACATATGATCTTGTGAGTTGAACTTTGGGAACCTGTGTTATTGGTGATCTGATGTTTGCTTGTGCTTTGGCTGGGAAACTACCACAAAGCTCTGCAGTAATAGAGGAGATGTCTTTGTGCAGCTGTAATGATGCTGCTGATCCCTTGTTAAAGCAGTATGTTACTGCTTGCTCCTGCTCAAAGCAGAGCCAGAGCAAAAACCCAGACGTTACTGTATGCATTATATGATGACAATGTGCCCTCTGTGCAGCACTTCAGAAATGAGATGTTTACTGACGCTGACCCTCCATCCTTCAGTTTGCTGAGAGGTCCCTGTAAACACAGGTGAGTCTGTATCCCTTCTCTTGCGACTCTAGTAGAAAATGAGAACTTAAAAAAGTTAAAATGCCATTAATTGGGCAAAATATAAAGAAATTCAACTCTTAATCTCTCTCCCTCTCACTCTGGAGGTCCCTCTACCAGGTCTGGTATAAAGAGTCAATACGCCATGTTTTTCAAAGGCTGCCAAACATGGCAGATTCACTTCAGAAGGTAGTAAGCTGTTGTGCTGCATTTCTGTTTGATAAAATTTGGTCGAGATACACTTGAGAATCTTTTAGAAAAGGTACAATTGCTGTTAGTGACTCACTGGTTGTTATTTATTCACAGTTTTATTTCTGGTTTTCAGGCAGTGTTTACATGTTTTACTCTGGATTTATGAAAAGGAAGAGAAAATATTCTAAAAATGTGTCTCCTATTCAAGGAGCCCAAGGCCAATGAGTTTGGCCTTACAGTTTTATAGCTGTTTATAACTGGTAACATGTCAGGTGTACATGTCAGGAATGTTAGTTTATAAAGAGAAAAATCTCACATTCCCCTAATTCCTTTGCACAAATACAGCATGTATACAATAATGCCCTTCCTTTTCCACTGAGCAAGTTGTATTTGAGAATGTGAGCATCACATTTTTTTAGCATTTCTGCTGGCCAGTGCAATTAGTTGGCCAGGGAGATAAACAATCCACGCTCGCCAAAACTGACCAGATCTCACCAAAAACAGATGGATAGAAAACACTGGGCCAGAGAAAAAACATGCATAATTTATTTTTGGGTGGGATGTCGCCTTAAAAGAGGATTTTAAAACTTTTTTAAAAAAATTCAGTTTGGCACTGTCATCTTATGTTTTTTTCATGCCGCAGGAGGAAGAAGCCTCTTAAAGATGTTGCTCGGCAGATTTAGTTGGCTTCGTGTAGAGCCAGGTTAGTCTTTCCCCGTGTTTGAAGTAAGATAACAGACGGTTGTTGCCACTTTATATTCAGTGTACAAATGAGAAAGCAGGAGTGGTAGCCTTCTTCTCTCTTAACTCTTTGCCAGAAAATGCATAAATTTACCAACACTTTTGAACTGTTATTTTACAAAAACAATGACAGATATTAAAATGGCTATGAGCAAAATTCCAATAAGAAAAAAGCCACTAAGTGAGTCTCTTTGGTCCTTTACTATTAAGGCTCTTCATATATAGATCAAGACGTGATGTTGCAAAGAACCTTTAAAGTAATCAGTAAAGTCTTATTAATGCTCACGTTGGTCTGGTTCACTAAAGCATTTGATAATTCACTTTATTAGCAGTGATAAATATCCAGACAGTGAGCATCCTTGAGAGGTACTCACTGTGGTGGAGCTCATGTAATAGTTTTCATTGCCTCTTGTCAGTCACTGTAGTGCACAGTCTTACTCTTACCATCCATCCATCCACCCATTTCTGCTGATCCTTTCAGGGTGGCTGGGAGCAGGCATAGGAGCCTATGCCTGCTGGGTGAGAAGCAGGCTACACCCTGCATAGGCTGCCAGTGTATTGCATAGCTGACACACAGAGACAGACAACCATTCACACATGCATTAATACCTATTTGCAGTCATCAATTAACCTCATTCACTGGGTTGGATGAGATTCACTTTGACTTCCTTCCTGGAAGATGTGCTCCAGAATAAGGGAATCAAACTACTAAATTTTCGCTGGGACGGTGGATGATGTGGTTCTTTTGGTTTAATCAGGTGGTGGCCTCAAGGATCTGAATCAGATATGACAACTGACACATGCAGTTGTGAAGCCATTGTTTTCTACCAGAAAAAGGTGGTGGCCCCAACTTTTTCCTGGATGAATTTAAGTACCTTAAGTACCAGGAAATTGACAGACAGATTGATGCAGCATCTACAGTGATGTGGATGATGTACTGTACTGATCTATAGTGCTGAAGCGAGAGCTGAGAGTTATGTTGATCAGTAGAGCCAGTACTCTTCCACATCAAAAGGAGCCAGTTGAAGTGTTTTAGGTATGTTATGCTGTGAGGAAGCCCCGCGGCAGGCCCAGGATACGCTGGAGCAGATACATGTCTTGGCTGGCTTGGAAACACCTTGGAGGTAGGCAGGGAGAGGGAAGTCTGACTCTGTATAAGCTGTAGAAAATGGCTGGATGGAGTTAACCTAACATACATGTCTCTGGACTGTGGGAGGAAGCCTGAGTACTCTGAAATGCAAAGATGCTAGAAGGTGCATTCAAACTCAGGATCTTCCTGCTGCAAGGCGACAGCTCTCACTTCCACACTACCACGCTCTTACCACTCTTAAAATATTACACATGTAAGCCATTTACAGGCTCTCTTTGACCATCATCTTTAATTGAATGTTGATTGAATAAAAATGCTAAGAGCATAATGTTCAATCTAAGTGGAGAGTGAAAAAGAACATGCAAATGTTTTGCATAAATAAAAAAATTGAATGATTGAATTAATAGTGAACATCTGGCCCCATGTCCTCCCATTTTCAATGCTTCCTTTTATCATCATTCATCAGTTCCACATTAAGATAACAGATATTTGTGGGAATGAATGGACGTGTGAATGAATCTCACGCCACTACTGCTCTTGTATTATTTTTTTTCCACACAAATTATTACTTGTTCACTTGAAATATGACTCAAATGGTGGCTCATGATGCAAATGAGTGACGAGTCTGTGACTCCTAAGTAAGCCTAAACACTGCGATGAATTTTATTATCCACATCATGTTCATATCTGAGACAATCATACCAGGTTACAGCGTAGCAGCTTTGCAGAAGTAATATTTTGCAGCATGTACCGATCAGCCAAACCTTTGAACTAGATGATCACTTCTGCTTGATGATCAAAATACCTGCAGGCAGACGCTGTGTGGACTGGAAGAGTGGAGCTCAGTTTGCTGAGTGCGTGTTGTGATTGTATTCATTCGATATATATTTGTAATGACCTTCCTTGAAACTTGGTTTGAATAACATTTCCTTGTGCCATTCACACTATCAGTAGAAAATCAAGAAAACTCCTTTCATGGTTCATTTAGTATTATAATATTAGAAATATTTCAACGAGCTCAATAATTTTCTACGTTTTTTTTTCTACAAGAGACCCACCAGCCTGCTGGCTCATATTTATCCTTTCAAGGAGGGACTTTTGTTCTCTGTAATGCATGTGAAAATCATAATACCGCACAGCAAAACCTCCTCAGAAACAACAACACCAAAACGTTCCATATGCAGTGCAAACTGGTTTCTCGAGGCTTTATGTTGAGGAGTGTTAAAGCAGCTTTTTAGCGTTTTACAGTCTGATTCTATGCTCATTAAATTTGGCCTAATAGTGAGGAGTTGCGAGATGGAGACAGTTAATCAGGATTTTGCAATTGCTTTCCAAAACATACTCCAGCCCATCTGCTTTCTACGAGGGCTGGTTCAAGCCTCTGGGGCCACGGGGCAGAAATGAATGCTGCAGGACCCCAGAGACTGAACGAGATTAGCCATCTCTGGTTCTGTTGCATCGATTTAAATCCAATTTTTAAAACTATCCATCCATTACTTTTATTTAAGTGCAGTGCTAATTACCAGGGGCATATGCTGAACTTGAGGCTCCTGCGTCTTGCAATCCATATACCACATACAGGCTCAGAGTGAAGCCAATTTAATGCCTTGGTATCCTCTGCTCAAGACAAGTCAACTTCTTTTCATGGTAGAGGAATTTAGATAAGTGAAGCAACAGTTCAGTATTTTTGATCATTAACGGGTGTCTTATCCTCTCGTCTCTGACATCTGTTTGTGGCTTTTCGTACTGCTCCCGCCAGTGTTTCTCTCACTTTTCCCATCCTTTCAGCCTCCGACTCTTCTGTACTGAGTGGCATTTAAAAACACTGCAGCAGACACTGTAATTGCATGGAAGCAGACTGTCAGAACACCTGTTGATTTAATAACATTAACAGTTTATTTATTTGATACTTTAATTTTAATCTATTTTTCTGAGAGTTTTTGCAGCACACTGAGCTTATGCACTAAACCAGTACAAATAAAACAAAACTGTTTGCATCTATAGTGTAAAAATCTGAATCTTGTGAGCACTGGAATCTATTTATCACCTGCGTTATGTGTGTTTGTCTTTTCCTGTCCTTAATTTACATATATAATTTATGCTGGTATCCCATTTCTCCTCCCAGCAGTCCAAGCCTCTTCATGGCTAATTTCACTGCTATTATCACTCTCAGCAGGGGACTGCGTTATTTGCTACTCTGAGACTGATACTACTTTATGAGCCAGGTATATTTGACTGCATATACAATGCTTATAAAAGGTATTCACCCCCCCAGGATGTTTCACTCTTTCAATGCTTTAATACGTGAGATCATGGTCAAAACAATGGTCAAGCTTCTTTCATGTTTATAAAATGATGCCAATGAATTAAAAGAATATATAGTAAAATAAACATTTGATCTTTAAAGTGACTGACCTAATTTGTCAGAGGTCCAGCTGATTCCAGCAGTTGGGGAAATGGAGATCACCTGAGTGCATCTACCATGTATCAAGCAACTGTAGTATAAAACCACCTGTATCTGTAAGGTCCAGACTCTGGTTCATCAGCTGCTGCAAAAAGAAAACATAAAGCAACTCAGAAAACTCACAGTCCTTGAAAGTTGGGAGTTGGCTACAAAACGATTTCCAACTCACTGGATATCCCACAGAGTTCAGGTAAGTCCATCATTAAGAAATGGAATAAGTATGGCAGTTGTCTAAATTTGCCTAGAGCTGCTCATCCTCGCAAACAGAGTGACTGGAGAAGAAAAAGACCAGTGATGGAGGCCACCAGGTCACCTGTGTCCACTCTGAAGGACTTAAAAGCTTCAGGGGCATAGATAGAAGAGACTGTACATTCAACTACTGTTGCCTGGGTTCTTCACCAGTGAAAGCTGTATGGGAGAGTAGCAAAGAAGCATGGAAGCTGAAAAAAAGCTTCCATGAAATCTCACTTGGAACTCGCCCAAAGCCATGTGGGTGACTCCAAGGTCAACTAGAAGATGGTTATTTGTTCTGATGAGACAAAAATTGAGCTCAACAGACAAAAATCTCCGCATATCACCACAAACACACCATCTCTACTGTGAAGCATGACGGTGGCAGCATCATCCTCTGGCGTTGCTTCAGAGGAACAGGCCTTTGAAGGCTTGTAAACCTAGAGGGGATAATGAACTAAGAAAATTATCAGGAAAAGATTTATTTTCCAGCAAGGCAACGACCCCAAGCATACAGGAAACGCCACACAGAAAAGGTTCAGACCGAAACATGAATGTTCTGGACTGGCCAAGTCCAAGCCCAGATCTCAGTCCAATTGACAGTTTGTGGCTGGATTTAAAAAATAGCTGTTTGTGACCAAACCCTAAAATGGCTGACTATCTCTCTGTTAGCCCTGATTCACTGTCGACCTGCAGGGAACACGATTCGTTCCTACTGTGGAACAGATTCAGTTTACACTGAGGGCCACATGCAGCACACTTTCATCTGAAGTGGGCCGGACCATTGAAACTCTCCTTTCAGTCAGTCTGGGAGACGTTAACTACACATTTAATCTCTGTCTTAAGGAAAGATAAAGATGTGCAAGTTCGAGAGCATGTCTCAGTAGTTCAATGTGATAAATGCGTAAAACTATAGTAAAACTGGAGCCTATCTCAGCTATCATAGGGCGAGAGGTGGGATACACTTCTCTAAATTTCTGATTATGCTCAAAACTATCTGCACATTCAGAACATTTCAGACATGTATTTATCTATTTTTAGAAATCATTAACCTCTCAATTATGTTGCTGTAGAAATCCAGGGAAAATGTGGGGTTGACTCACCTAGGAAGGGATCTCAATACTGCATTATAGGCAGAGGTGGTGCAAGACAGTGAGGTTTTTTTAGGGCTGTTCTTAAGCCTTTATCGAGCGACGAACCATATTTGGTGACTTTATTGTTTTCCCCTTGTCTCTCTGCGATTGTGTAGGGACCACACGGCTGTCTCCCATTCAATCAGCAAAGACCAGGCTATGTGACAGACAGTGACATAACCGCATCTGACCAATCAGCAGATGGCCTGAGTATTTCAAACTAGCAATGTTGAGATACGTGTTTGTATAGGAATTTTATAAATCAGTGAAATTTGTGGCACGAAAAATGGTGGCACCATATTTTGATCATACAGCTTGCTCAAGTAAAACTAGCACAAGTGATGCAACCATTTTTTTTAGTCATACAGCAGACGCAACTAGTAAGTCAGACTTTAGGATTCTTTATTTTTTATTAAGAAATCACACATTATGACTTATGAGAGTAGTACTCAGTGGTACATAGGATATTGTGACAGGTTTGTGTATCATTATAAAGTAACCCAATGAGAAATTAACCCATTTAATAGACGTTTTCGTCCTGTAAATAATGAAATGTGTGCGCGACTGTTTCGCTCAGTTTTATGGCCTTATAGCAGTTTTTAATATACTTAAATTGCAGATGTCCGTGTTTGTTTTTACTGTGGGTCTTATTAGAACTATAATTGGTTTAGTAATTCAATATTTCTGATTTGTTTAGTTGTTACTGATTTATAAGAAAAAAGTGATATCATAAGTAATTATAAAGCTTTTTAATGCTTTGAATTATACATTTACGATTTATATCTCAACATCTTTTTTCAATAGCTTCCAACTTATCAGGAAAAGATAAGTTGGAAGCTTTATAAACAGCAGCCAGAGGCAGACAGAGATGTATCCAGGAGAACAGCGCCGTCAGCAGCCCGAAGACCTGAGGCCACACATCTGGGCGACATCTAAGCGTCCATCCCATCAGGACAAGGACGAAGGGCCCAGATGGGGTGCCCACAGCCAAAGGGGAAGAGTCCCAGTGAACCTGAAGCAGCCGACCCCGCCAGAGGCCGGTCACCATGGCCCCAGACACCCACGAACCACCCGGCATCAGAGGGAGCTGATATCTTCATCACAGTCCTCAAGCCACCCCGGACCAGCGGCTCCAAGAGAGCGGGTCAAAATCTTTTTCCACAAGAGTGTCCTGGCCAAGACAGACAGCAGCCCAATCAGTGGAGTAGCACACACAGCCCATTAGTAGCACACACACCAAATCCACACGGGGTAGGAACCGGCGACAAAAATTAGCAACAAGCAAAAATAATAATAATCTTCAGTGTCATTGAATAATGAATACCTTAGCAAAAAGTAACTGTCAGATGTCAGAAACAAATGTAATAATATAATAATATTATTCAGTACTTTTTTACAATTTATTTATTTATTTTTTAGAAAGACATTTACCCTAAATGAACAAGGAACCATATTTGGTGACTTCACTGACCTTGAGTGGCAACATAAACCTGAAAAATCTTCGAAAAAAGCTTATACAAGTAAAAAAGCAAAGTCCTGTAATATCATCTAAGAACTCCCTGGGGTTTGAATTTCCAAGTATTTAACAGAAGGCTCTAAATGGTCGATACATTTATAGGCCATCAGCTTAAATGTCTGTTGCCAAAACAATTCAATTATAAACCACCAGGCGGTTTAATTTGGCACGCATGGAGACCCGAAGCAGCCTTTGACTTGCAAATCAGCCAGCTCCACCCTGCATCACCCTGCAGGTAAACATCTCACTAAGAACGAATAAGAGCGACAAAAGGAAGGAGTCTCTCTCCCTCCCTCTCTCTCTGCTACACACACACAGACACACACGCGACAGGCTGAAGCTTTATAAACAGCAGCCTCTCCTGCTGCTGAGTCGCTTCACACAACTTGTTGCCCACGCTTCAGCCTCTCTCCTTTACTCCAGTGACACGAATGACAGAGAAGCAGCTGCAAACCTCTCATTCTCTCATTAAAACTACAGGCAGAAGGATGCGATAATAACACTGATAATAATAATAATAATAAAAATGACAGCAGTGTGTGTTTGGCTCTCCGTGGTCCTCTGGATTAGCAGGGCAGCAGCGGGACAGAGAACTAACGACTCTTCACTTTCGGGAGAGGAGATACTTTCTTTCGCGGAGCGTTTCATGAATGTTTCGGGACAGAGAGGGAACGCGAGTTCCGGATTGTTTCTCCTGGACTTTGATGAGGGTCTGCTGGAGGGCTGGCGCTCTCTGGCCAGCAGCGGCGGGGAGTCTCAGGACGCTGGCATCAAGGCGCTGCTAGTGGCAGCCTATTCCCTCATAATCGTGATCTCCCTGTTCGGGAACACCCTGGTGTGTCACGTGGTGGTCAAAAACAAGCGCACCTTGTCCGCCACCAGTTTATTTATCCTAAACCTGGCGGTGGCTGATATCTTCATCACAGTCCTCAATACACCCTTTACTCTGGTAAGACCACTGTGTGTGTGTGTGTGTGTGTATGTGTGTGTGTGTGTGTGTGTGTGTGTAGGTGTGTGTGTGTGATGGCTATGGCAGCACTTATCTTTACACATAAATGTTTTTAATAACAACATTTGTAATGCACTGCAATAATTAAACTAAGTCAAATTAGGGGAACCTGCTCAACACTCCGAGCACTGCTCCAAGTACTGTATTAAACTGCTACCAAAAGATGGCGCTAGTGGTGTCATCGTGATGCCTCTCTTTGGCTGGCTGTGTTGTATTATTATCTCATGTGTGAGTGGGGTAGTTACTTTAAAGCAAAAATCATCACACCCTGTTTCCATTACCAACGTAATATTAAAAAACTGCTTCATAGTTGAATGTGTTTTTAGCTGGGAGCTAAACCGTCCCGTCAGGTAGAAAACTGTTTAGAAAAATGAGCATTTAATAGGTTGAAAAATGTGTCACTCCATTTCCTGCTTTGAATCATCCTCGAGCCTGCAAACTCACAGCTGACATTGAGTTTGGGACTTACTCTGAATGCATGAAATGTATTTATTAAAAATGCTATACGCTTTAATCAAACGTGGGCAGCTCACCACCTCCAGCCTCCGACCTCGTGTGGGAGTCCACGAAACAGAGTGCATTTCTGAATATATGCTAATTGAGTCTCTCCATGCAAAGGGTTTTTTTTTCTAACAACCTAACCTACTTAGCATTTTTTCAGTTTGGACTTGTGTTTTTGACAGTTGTATAGTGAAACCCGAACACATGGAGTATTTTTCCCTTCCCACTCCTCATATTGTTCAGCAGTAAAGTGCCACACATATTTGTCACACTTACAAATTTAGATAATCAAACAATAATATTAATATTATATACAGATAACCAGAGTAAACACAAAATGTGTGAAAAGTAATTGCCCCCTAAACCTAATAACTGGTTGTGCCGCTCTTGGCAGCAAGAACTGCAGTCAAGCATCTGCAAAAACTGGCAATGAGTCTTTCACTCATCGCTGTGGAGGAATTTTGGCCCACTCTTCTTTGCAGAATTGTTTTAATTCGGTCACACTGGAGGATTTTCAAGCATGAACAGCCTGTTAAAGGTCATACCAAAGTATCTCAGTTGGATTTAACTCCAGACTTTGACCAGCCCACTCCAAGTGTGTGCCATAGTGTTTTGAATCATTGTCTTGCTGCATTACTCAAGTGCACTTAAGCTTCAGGGCACAAACTGATAGCTGGACATTCTCCTTCAGGATTTTGAGCCTTTGTGTTAGTTTTGGTCAACAGTGTTTTTTTTTTTCTTTGGAACTCTCCCATGGATGACCTCTCACCAAAACTGAGACAGGTGAGACTGGCAGTTCTTTAGATGTTTTTCTGGGTTCTTTTGTGACCTCCTGGATGAGTCTTTGAAGTGTTCCTGGAGTAATTTTGGTGCACCGGCCACTCCTGGGAAGGTTCAGCACTGTTCCAGGTTTTCTCCATTTGTGGATAATGGTTCTCTGAAGTGACAAACCCCTAGAAATGGCTTTGTAACCCATTTCAGACTGATAGATATCAATGACTTTTTCACACAGGGCTGGTCAGGTTTGGAAAAGCCCTTTTCCTTAATAAATGAAATCACTGTTTAATAACAGTGTTTTGTATTTACTCGGATTATCTTTTTCTAATGTTAAAATTTACTTGATAATCTGAGGTCAGATTATCAAAGAGATCAGGAATGGGACAAATAATCTTTCAAGGCACTGTAGCTGCAAATGACAGAGAAAGAGAAAGCTTGGTGTTTGTGCATTAGTGGGGCTGGAGCCAGCAGCTCCAGTTTGAGGACTGGCAAGTGTTATTACGGAGATAAAAAAAAAAAAGCTTCACCTTGAAAGATCCCTCTGTGGCATACCAAGCAACTCAATATCACTCTCCATTCTTATCTACCCCAAGGATCACTAAACAACTCCTGTCTCACACACCCTCACCCCACCTCCCCTCTCTCTCTTTCCGACAGATTTTCTTTCAGCACTTTTTGAAGTAGTGCACTTAGGCTTAGAGCTGGGGTTAATTTAGAGAACATTTGATCATATGTGCCGAAAAATCTAACACGATGTCTGTATCCTGCATGACCTGCACAGCATGTGTCACCGTAACTGTGATTATAAAGACTAGAAGAAGCAGGAGCACACCTCAAGTGGAGATGTCTGACAGTGCAGGTTATAAACTGTAATCTTGTGTTACAGCTGTGTCTAAAATTGCTCCCATCTTTGCTGACATTTCCCCACCTGAATCAGAACAGTGTAAAAAGTTGCTATGCTATGAAAGCCTCCAATGGAAAAAAATCTATAACAAAGCAAAATGTTCCCCACATGGCATACACTATTTTTAGGGGTCTACACTGAACTGCAAGCAAATTACTAATAATTCTGATTCGTCTCATTGGTGCACTAGTATTGCAGAGCTGTTACTTAGAGTTAAGGCTTATTGTTGCTGTGGGAACTAGTGTATGAACATGGTTAGCTCATGTCTGTTTAGTGGCTGCTAATCATTATAATCATATAACATGGCTGCTCTTAGAGTACTTCTCATTTTTGCAGTTTTAAAAGTTGACCTTCCTCCCAGTGTGTCTACCTGATGAGAGTGGGTAACCGTTGACATTTCTCATTTTGGCCTGCCCTGTGTTTGTGCACTCCTTTAGGTCCGCTTTGTGAACAGCACCTGGGTGTTTGGAAGAACTATGTGCCACATCAGTCGCTTTGTACAGTACTGCTCACTGCACGTCTCCACCCTCACGCTCACCGCCATCGCACTGGACCGACGACAGGTTTGTCTATAAGGGAGTTGGGGGGATGAATCTGTGCAATTTTTCAAATTTTAAGGATAGCTTAGGAGCTTCAGAGAGTCTGTGTGAGTTCTATGATGCACAAAAGCAATGGTAAAACAGCAGCAGTTGGTGAAAAGTATTTGAGTATAAAGCATAGTAAAGACAGAAAATGATATGCTGGGAAGTCACCATTTTCATATTGTCAGCGCACGAGATAATTATTCAATTCAATTCAATTTTATTTATATAGCGCCAAATCACAACAACAGTCACCTCAAGGTGCTTTATATTGTACAGTAGATCGTACAATAATAGATACAGAGAAAAACCCAACAATCATATGACCTCCTATGAGCAAGCACTTTGGCAACAGTGGGAAGGAAAAACTCCTTTTAACTGGAAGAAACCTCCAGCAGAACCAGGCTCAGGGAGGGGCGGCCATCTGCTGCGACCGGTTGGGGTGGGAGAAGGAAGACAGGATGAAAGACATGCTGTGGAAGAGAGACAGAGATTAATAACAGATATGATTCAATGCAGAGAGGTCTATTAACACATAGTGAATGAGAAAGGTGACTGGAAAGGAAAAACTCAATGCATCATGGGAATCCCCTGGCAGCCTATGTCTATTGCAGCATAACTAAGGGAGGATTCAGGGTCACCTGATCGAGCCCTAACTATATGCTTTAGCAAAAAGGAAAGTTTTAAGCCTAATCTTAAAAGTAGAGGTAGTACTCCACTTTTATTATGACTGGTACTTTCGGGTGCTCCCTTATTTCCCAAGTGGTAACCACAGTCGATGGATTCGCATATTTGATTTGGAACAAGACTTTCTGCTGGATGTCCTTCTTCACGAAACCTTCAAATTTTTCTGGAATCAACACTCAAGAGTACACCAGTTTGTGACCCCATGAGGCTCAGTTTGTGTCTCAGTCTATATTTTTATTTTATTTTTAATTTTACTTGCTATAATAAATCAAAGAAGCAGACAAGAAAGTTTATCTATAAAGGGCCATTAGTGTGTGTGTGTGTGCGTGCGTGCATGTGTGTGTGTGAAATACATTGAAAGGTATTTCTATTTGTTTGAAACTGTAATGTTTATTGAACTTTCTAAATAAAAAAGTAATTTTACATATATGATTTTTATTTTGTATTGTCCTTGCTATGTTTGGAATTGTGGTGCAATTTATTTAGGTTTTTCTGGAAAAAAATCACACTGATGATGTAGAGGTCTTGAAAGCTCACAAAAAGAAATGTATCAAATTTTATATACTTGGCAGGGTTAATTTTATACAAAGTGCTATTGCTATTTTTCTTGTCATTTGATTACTGGAAATCTCGTGCTTTGGCTTGAACAAGTGTAAATGCATGGTGGAAATGTGAAGCATAGTCACAGCAACAGCAGATGTAAGATCTGTTTTCCATTCTGCATCTCAAAGCTCTGGAAGGTCCTCACCTTTCTTCTCACAAAACCTAAATTTCTGCTTTTAGATTCAACACTGTTTTGGCTGTCATCTGGTAGATGTGTGGTAGCCTATGTCACCATGTACTGCCTCATGCTCTTCCAAAAGTGCAATAAAGTGTCTTCGATTCAGTGCTTTTTCCTCAGTGAACAATATGGTTAACCTTTAGCACTGACTTAGACAACACGTGTTGGTTGCAAATATGCAAAAAGATACAAAAAGCCGCCCTGGGTTCATTTTATACGCTTCCAACATTTTTCCCTGTCAGATTTTAGTGCCTTTCATTCAGTGCATTGCTGCCAGCTCTTCCATAATCCCAAACTCTTCTGTTATCCCAAGTACAAAGACGAGTAACTGGACTGTGTCACAGCCCAGTATAAAAAGAGTAAAATTGCTCATTTTATTTTTCAACAGTCACTCCACATTTCCCATAAAATCCTCAATCAAACTTGTTACGGTTCACCCGGAGAGGGGCATATTATCAAATGCTTCTTTTGTCTCAGAGTGGCTTACGGTGGGTTTGTAGGAAATCACAAAGCTGGTCTCCACTCCATTCCTGGATTTGTAAAGCTTGGTGAAAAGTCCTTGCTGCACTTGCAGCATTGCTAGCAAATGGTCAGATGTGCGTTTTCGCTCTGCATCAGTCAAATTCAAATTGTAATGCTTAAACACAGCACTCTGCTCTTTACAAAGTAGGCACTCACTCTTCCTGACTTAAGTGGTTAAATAGTTAAAATCCATATCTTGTTAAAAACTCTTGACCAGCACACTCACATCTCTCATAAATGTCAGTTCTAACACATTTATAGTGAAGCTGAATTAATTTGCACGCATGTACGTACATAAACTGAAAACAAATTTGTTTTATGATTTCCCACAAAAATTGCAAAAATAGTAATTCTCCTCTCCGTGAATCGCTACCTTATTGTGGTGGAGGGGTTTGTGTGTCCCAGGGATCCCAGGGGCTATGTTGTCTGGGGGCTTTTGCCCCTGGTAGGGTCTCCCATGGCAAATTGGTCCTGGGTGAGGGACCAGACAAAAAGCGATTCAGAAGACCCTTATGAGAAAAACATCGAGGGAACAGTTTACCCTGCCCGGGATAGGGTTACCGGGGCCCCGCCCTGGAGCCAGGCCCGGGGAGGATGCCCGGGGGCGAGCGTCTGGTGGCCGGGCCTTAGTCCATGGGGCCCGGCCGGGCACAGCCGAAAAGGGGACATTGGCCCATCCTCCCGCAGGCCCACCACCCGCAGGAGGCGCCGTATGGGTCGGTTGCATTGTGTGCTGGGCGGCGGCCAGGAGCAGAGGTCCTGGCGGACCGATTCTCGGCTACCAAGACTCACAGATGGGACATGGAATGTCACCTCTCTGGTGGGAAAGGAGCCTGAGTTAGTGCATGAGGTTGAGAGGTACCGGCTAGATATAGTCGGGCTCACCTCTACGCATGGCTTGGGCTCTGGAACCAGTCTCCCTGGAGAGGGGCTGGACTCTGTCTCAGTCTGGAGTTGCCCCTGGTGAGAGGCGGCGGGCTGGGGTGGGTATTCTAATATCCCGTCGGCTTGCTGCCGGTACATTGGGGTTCTTCCCGGTGGATGAGAGGGTTTGTTCCCTGCGCCTTAGGGTCGGGGAACGGGTCCTGACTGTCATCTGCGCTTATGCGCCGAGTGGCAGTTCAGAGTACCCAGCCTTCTTAGAGTCCCTGGGTGGGGTGCTGGAAGGTGCTCCACCTGGAGACTCTGTTATCCTACTGGGAGACTTCAATGCTCACGTGGGCAACGGCAGCGCGACCTGGAGGGGCGTGATTGATCTGAACCCGAGCGGTGTTTTGTTATTGGACTTCTGTGCAAATCACAGTTTGGCCATAACGAACACCTTGTTTGAACATAAGAGTGTTCATAAGTGCACGTGGCACCAGGACGCTCTAGGCCGCAGGTCGATGATCGATTTTGTAATCGTATCACCAGACCTGCGACCATATGTTCTGGGACACTCGGGTAAAGAGAGGGGCTGAGCTGTCAACTGATCACCACCTGGTGGTAAGTTGGATCAGGTGGCGGGGGAGGACGTTGGACAGACCCAGTGCACCTAAACACGTAGTAAGGGTGTGGTGGGAACACCTAGCAGAGGCCCCAGTCCGCGAGATCTTCAACGCACACCTCCGGCAGAGCTTCAACAGCATTCCGAGGGAGACTGGGGACATTGAGTCCCAATGGACCATGTTCAGCATCTCCATCGCCGAAGCTGCTGCATTGAGCTGCGGCCGCAAGGTGGTTGGTGCCTGTTGTGGTGGTAATCCCCGAACCAAATGGTGGACACCAGAGGTGAAGGGAGCCACCAGGCTGAAGGAGTCCTATCGGGCTTGGTTAGCCTGTGGGACTTCGGAGGCAGCTGACAGGTACCGACAGGCCTAGCGGAATGTGGCTCGGGCAGTGGCTGAAGCAAAAACTCGGGTGTGGGAGGAGTTCGGAGAGGCCATGGAAAAAGACTTTCGGGACTGCCTTGAAGAGATTCTGGCAAACCGTCAGGCGTCTCAGGGAGGGGAAAAGCAGTGCTCTACCTGCACTGTGTATAGTGCTGGTGTAGCGCTGCTGACTTCGACTGAGAAAATTGTCGGGCAGTGGAAGGAATACTTTGAGGACCTCCTTAATCCCACTGACACGTTGGACACGCTGGAGAGATTATATCTCTCGGCTGGCCTGGGAACGCCTTGGTGTTCCCCCGGATAAGCTGGAGGGAGGTGGCTGGGGAGAGGGAGGTCTGGGCTTCTCTGCTTAGGCTGCTGCCCCCGCGACCCGGCCCCGGATAAAGCGGAAGAAGATGGATGGATGGATGGATAGTAATTCTCTGATGGGAAGTTTATCAAAGAGTCTAAAGTGTATATTTATTTACATTTGAATTTTAATTTCCCATTGACCTCCACTCAATGGGACAACCGAATGGGCCAGATGTGATCCAAAGGCTTTACAATGCCCAGGTGAGTCTAATGTGTTTACTACCAGGTCAAATTTCAATCAACAGCATTCTGTGCTCTCATCGGTGAATGTTTCAATCACTTGCCTGGAAGATGGAAAAGTCTATCTTGTGACCTGCCCACTTCGTGTCACTAGTAGTTCTTTTGCCCTTTGTGACTTGAAGTTTTTCAACTTTCTATGGTCTGGGAAGGTTCACAGCATTGTTACATGTGGTGTTGTCAGTGTAATCATGCATTTCAGAGTTGATTTGAATTACAGATATGCACATTTTTTTTCTTTGTTGTTCCAAGTCAGAAGTTTTTGATTGAGTTGGTATTTGACCCAACACAAGATTTTATCCAAACTTTTAATATCCCAAATGCTACTATGCATTCAAAGGGATAAATAAAGTAAAACATCCACGGCAAAATGACACATCCTCAGGCAGTGCAGCAGCATTAATGAGAATGTCAGCTCCTCAGCAACTGACTGTGGCAGACAGGCAAGGGGGAGTGGAGTGGAGATGCCATGAGCAGAAAAATCTATTTTTTTTTTTTTTTTGGTTTGATGCAGGTTGTTAAATCTCTGATATTCAGAACACAATTAAAAGATGCATTTCAGAAGTAACATGAAAGAAAAGAGAGGTGTTGCTGTGCAAGAGCATACATTGTTGATAGCAGCATTGGTGTTAAGAGGGGGTTTGTTTTGTTTGAATTTCAATAAGGCAGTGAATTTAGTGAATTCATTTAAAGAAAGCAAAACATACCTCTTGTTTTAGAGGAATGTCTCAATGAAGACAAAGAAAACATCTAAATTGCCTGGTCAATTTTGCTCAGGGGGCACCTATATACATCTAGACTGTTAGATTAGTCATAAATAACACAGTAACGCAGTAGACATGCAGAGAGGAGCTTTTTAAAAATGTCAGGCTGCAGGGGAGTTCATATCTTTTCTTCTGAAGACTCATGATTTTCAGCAATGCAGTTTCTCAAAGGTCCGGTTAATTTGGCCACCTCTTGGTGCTTACTTGGGAAATCAGTCAAATAAATGATGTCATCTGACCTGCATTAGATAAACTGCTTTACACGGTGGGATGATTCAACAGTGACATGGACTGTTGAAAGTTTAAATTGCATGAGGACGGAAAGAAGTGTTTCTTAATGCAGTTTTTATTAGGATTTAAATTGGCACCCTTGACCAAGAACGATCTGCTGCAACATTCGGAGCCATCAGTGGGAGAAGAGGAGGAAAAGGGATGAGGAGTGCGAAGTCTTTAAAATTAAACTAATATGGCATTCATATAGCATAATATAGCATAAAATTTGAAAAAAGTAAAGACGTGGAAGAAACACCTTTTAACCATCTCATGAGCGTTGAGGTTGCATAGTTTGTCCAGCAGAGAGCACTCTGCAACCTGATGGCAACAGGTGTTTGGAACCAGCAACCACCTGATCCGAGAGGGCAGAGCATGAATAAGCCATTCACAACTTGTTGTGGCATTACAACTAGATTATTTTTAAACTGCACCGTCATATCATTTTATTATGGATTCATAAATAACTGCACATGTCAAATGTTAGGGAAAGCTGTTTATTATTTGTGTGTCCTAAAGAAAAAAAATCTACTGATATTCATACCTGATGTTCTGCGGTTCCTAAACGCTGATAACGGCACTTTTTGTTTGTGGAAACAAACATTGTTATTGTGGAATATCTAGGAGAGAAGAATATTCACAAAGTGACTAGCTGTTGTGGAGCGGTTAGCACAGCAAGGTCCTTGGTTTGAATCCAGTCTGAAACCTTTCAGTGTGGAGTTTACATGTTCTCCCATTGCTCTGTGGGTTGGTACTTTAGCTTCCTGCCACAGTTCAGAGACAGGCATGGGTTTGGCTGACTATAGGGGTGAATGGCTGTCTGTCTTTCCTGCAAAAGACTGGTGACTCGTCCAGTATGTACGTGCCTCTTGCCCAATGACTACTGGAATAGACTAAATATGGTCATACCACACTGACTTTGTGTATTCTCAGCTCCACTGCTCTGTCAGTGCCTCAAAGTTAGTGCAATAACCACAATTTTACATATGTCAGGCTTGTGACAGCAGGAAACAACTGGGCTTAACTTTTCGAATTTTTCTGTCAGAAACGCAAACTTGTGACACACAGCAAACACAGTTCCTGCCATGTCCTCCTCTGTCGTGTTTAGCTATCACTCTTATTGGCGGTGCAAATACAAACAGGAAAAAAAGAAGTATGTAGCACCCCAGGCAAAGCTTATTAAGTGATAACTGCAGAAAAAAGACTAAATCCAAGTGCTTTGTGCCAGAGGAACCAAGAGACAGCACAGGATATAGTCGGATTTGGTTTGCTTATTATTACAGCTTTTCTCCTTCATTTTGTCAAACCCATATCTGAACAGAGGACAGGACATCAACCTCATCCAACAAAATGGTCTGCAGTTCCCAAGCCAGGATTTTAGCCTGGAGCTCACCAAAGATTTTACTGCCCAGTTATTTTTTGTGGTGTGGTTTCATTAGTAGCATACAGACACTGATTTAAAAATGTAATATTTTTTTGTCTTACAAAATATGAAAATATTAATTATAACTTAGATTTTAAGTAAAACTTAGAAAAACTCTGTGAGCATACAGATATGAACAGAAAGTTGGTGTCTGCTGAGAGACTGAAGTAAAAAGGTTTTCTTAGCTTAATCACTTGCGATGTTCCTCCGCTACTCCTTTCACCGTCATGAAATACTCAAAGAAGCTATAAGCTTCTTGTGGAAAAAAAGGACCCGGACCAACCCAGATGTTTGTGCAGCTTTTTTTGCACAAACCAACCCCGGCTCCAGCCTGGCTGCTACTGAAATAGGAAAGGCATGATTGGATGATGCTCACCAGCTACAAAGATCAGCCTCCCTGACACCATACCCTGAACCCACTGCCCCACTCCTCCCCTGCAGCCGAGCCGCCAACCACACCCCCACTTCCTGACTTAGGCTGCGGACCCATCCGGCCTAGTCTACTCTCACCCTCCACCAGCGAGAGAGGAAATCAGCCACGATCATCTCTGCCCCTGGCCTATGGACCACTTTTAACTTAAAAGGCTGGTGAGCCAGGTGCCACTGTGTGATCCAGGCATTGGCATCCTTTATGTAATGGAGCCATTGCAGTGGGGACTGATCCAAACAGAGCTGAAAGGGCAGCACCGGAGGTAATGACGGCTGGCCTTCTCCACAGTGCTGTACCTGGCCTTCCAGTCTGACAGTCTTCCAGCTGATGTACTCCACTGGGTGGTCAACCGCGTTTACATGCTGGGACAAAACGGCCCCAAGCCCTCTGTTCAAGGTGTTGCTCAGCAGAATAAAAGGGAGGAAAAAGTTAGGTGTGTGAAGCAGAGGATCCCCATGGACAGGCCTCTTCACCTGCACAAACACCGCCTGGGACTGCTCTGTCCGCTGGACCAGATCTGGGAAGTTGGTCAAGGGGCTGGTTAGCTCCACAAAGCTGGGCACAAACCGTAACCAACCAGCCCTAGGAACTGCATCACCTCCTTTTTGGTCTTGGGACACGGGCAGGATGCAATGGTTGCTGTTTTTTCCATCTGTGGATGCACCTGCTTGCTTCCCAACTGGTACCCCAGATACTATACCACTGCACACTTGTTTGGTTTGGCCGTGAGCCCCGCCTGCCTCAGGAACTCCAGGACGGCGGCCACCGCTTCATATGCTCTGCCCAGGTGTCACTGTGGATGATAACATCATCCAGATAGGCAGCGGCATATGTAGCCTGTAGACACAGCACCCTGTCAATGAGGCGCTGGAAAGTGGCAGGACCTCTGAGCAAGGCAAACGGAAGTGTGTCGAACTAGTACAAACCGTACAGAGTTTCCTTGGACCATCAGATAAGGGAATCTGCCTTGGTTAAATCCAGCGTCGTGAAAAAACGAGCAGTGCCTAACCCGTCTAGGAGCTCGTTGACCCGGGGGCATGGGATAAGCATCAAACTGTGACACTTCGTTCACCTTGCAGTGTCAACACAGAACCGTATAGGCCTATCTTTCTTCACCACAAGAACTACGGGGCTACACCAAGCGCTGTGTGACTCTTCTATTATTCCTAGCTTTAGCATTTCAGCCAATTCCTTTTGCACAATTTGTCTCTTGTGCTCAGGTAACCTGTTGGGCCGTGAACGCACCGTCACACCAGGGTTTGCATTTAAAAATGGTGCTCTATGTGATTTGTATGCCAGGCAAGGGGGAGAACACATCTGCAAACCGCTGTTGTAATGCAGAAACATCCACTCTCTGGGCCAGTGTGAAATGGTCATCAAAATGGAGGGAGGCAGGAATGGTGGAATTTGGCACCTTTAGCCCCAAGTCACACAGATATATCCCCTCAACCTCCTTAAAGCATAGAGAAAGCCTGAAACTGCTTCTCTGGAGAACCTGCTTAACCTGTTGGGCCATGAACATACCGTCCTTAACCAGGCTCACTGAAGAAATAGTTTCAGGCTCACTCCATACTTTAAGGAGGTTGAGGTGATATATATTTGTGTGACTCCTCCCTGTCTCACCGTACGACTTCATAGTCAATGTCCCTCACTAGCCGTGTGACCACGAAGGGTCCTTGCCACTTGGCGAGCAACTTTGAGCTAGAAGAAGGGAGTAATACAAGCACTTTTTCTCCCGGTGTGAGTTTAGCCCCTCTATTGTACAGGTGCTGCTGACATTCCTGGGCCTGGAGCCAAAATTTTCTTGTGATAACCTTCCCAACGTGTGCAGCTTTGCTCTCAGGTCCAGGACTTATATTGAATCTCTTTCTTGAACTTACGAATCATGGATTTTAACGTCTTATTCAGCCGCTCCACCAGCCTGTCAGTCTGAGGGTGGTCCAAATAGATTTAATTCCCAGTAACTGTTGATTTCTTTTACTGTGTGAGACATGAACGATGTGCCATGGTCAGTCAGTATCTCTTTTGGGATGCCGACTTGGGAGATGGCCTGAAACAGTGTCTGCACCACACTCTTTCCAGAACTGGTGCGCAGCGGCACTTCTTCAGGATATCATGTTGCACAATCCACCAGAAATTATACAAACCAACCCCGCATGTCCCTACCCACTGTAAACACACCCTGACACACTGTCCCATTAACCTACTGTACCTGGGCCATTCTGTTCCCAAAATTAAGAGGTGTATCAGGCGTAAACTAACCAGAGCCTTCACTCTATGCATTTTCCCTTTATACCTAATTTCCAGCGGAACCAAGAGATATTTATGGATGTCCCCACGCACGCATCAAACCTCTACCTACTCTGCCTACAGCAATGCCCCTGGATGAACCAGGGTTTGGTGGACCAGGGTTTGCGTACAGCTTGAATCCACCATAGCTTGACATGCACCCCCTTGGCACCTTACCGGTATGCATTATGCGTTTCCTGGACTGGGCGAGGGTTTCAGAGGTCTAGTGACTTGGAACACCTTTCCCAGCTCCATTAACAGGCATTTTCAGCACAAGTGCTCTAGTCCTGGAGCCAGGACTAACTCGCTGGTGGCCACTCCACCAGGTGGTCATCTGCCAGTGTCACCACAGCTTTGAGGCTCGCCGGCTTGTGACAACGGAACCATTCCACTGTCCTGATCGGGAGCCACTCAACAAACTGTTCAAGGACCACTGTGTTGAGCAACCGAGTCTCCCCCAGCGTGGGGCCAGGCTGTAGTTACCTGGCTGTGGGGTCGTGCAGCTGGCTGTGAAGATCAGCCTCAACTGACACCACGCCCTGAACCCGCTGCTCCACTCCTACCATGCAGCCGGGCCACCAACCACACACTGCCACACACTTCTATAAAGAAGCTGATATATCCAACAACCTTGCAGCTTCTATACTGTAATCTTTACAGATGTGTCTGAAATTGCTTCAAACTTTCTTGACATTACCTTGCATGACTCAAAACAAGAAAAAGTACACACCTTGAACAGCTCCCAGAACAAAAAAAAAACAATCGTTATTTTACATATTGCAGCTTTAGCGTTGGATAATCATGATTTAGTACCTTGTAGCTCAAGCTTACTGATGTACCATGGGAGTTTTTATATTCTAGTAACACATGTTTTGAGTTTCAAAGGAAAATTCACACTTGTCTCAAAATTAGAGGCTGTGAGTCTTGTGTTGTACTTAAATAACTTCTCATCCATGTTGGTTTAAATAATTAGTGACCTTTTTAGCTTCATGGTTCGTGGTAGATACTTGAGAGCTTCTTCTCACTGTGTCTACTCAGGAAAACTAACTATGTGCGGGTAACAATTTGATCTGGCCCTCTTGATCTGGGCTCTCTGATTCACAACTGTGTATTTTTTCTGCCTCCCTTCTCTATTTTGATTGAGTATTTTCCAGCACTGGAGGAATAGTTCTTAGATTTTTAAGTCTACCTCTTCGCTGTTTCATAAGAAAATGTATGATAGTACTCAAGCATTTAACATTTCTAACTAAAAAGGTTTACACAGTTGACTCAAAATAGCTGCAAAACTGCAAGGTCGAAATGAACAAACTGAACTGTCATTTCTGGGAATTTTAAGCACAATAAGCGTTGTGAGTTTCTATAGCGCAGACTGAACCTTGAAAAATCTCCAGCAAATGCTGGTATTTTAAACAACAACCAATTAGTCAAACTTACCCAGCCTGTTATAAAAATATTTACTCGCAGCTCAGTCAAATTTAAATCAATAGTGTATAAACTGTGGCTCATGGGTCAAAGCTGGCCCATACAGGACACCGTATAGCTGACTATTAAGTCCTTAACTTGGATTCCAGTGTGTTGGAGGAAGTAACATAACAGATCCTAATTCACTACCAACTCTGTTACTGTTTTATTTCAGAAAATGCCAATTAACAAAAACATGTAAGAAAATGATCATGAACAAATATGAAAACAAAAAAAACCCCAAGAAAAAGCATAACAAAAAACCCTAAGGGTCTCCAAGGCAAAAACAACAACAAGAACAACAACAAATGCCAATTCTTTCTAGAAACAAAAGGAAAGCTGTCAAAAGTGAAATATCAGAGAGACCCTGCTGAAGACTTCATTCATACAAACACAGAAGAATAAGGACCCGGCATTCAAAGGCTTGTCACGAGTCTCTTTCAGGAAATGCATTTCAGGCTATATTGGACAAACCCCAGCCTAAAAACCCCAGTGGTCAAATGACAAGGAACTTGTCACAGTTCTGGGCCATTTTGATCCAGCATTTTGAGTTCTCATGTTTAGGTTTGATTTTGTATTTTTGGTTATTTTCTTGATCTATTGTCAGGCGATGATGATGATGATGATGATTTAGTATGTTCCAGCTTATTCTGGTTTAGGTTTAGCTCTGCCCGTGTAAAGTCCGTGTTTCTTAGTCTGCGTCTTTGTGAATTATTTCCTGTTTTATTTTAAAGGATTATGTCTTATGTCAGTGTGTCTAGCTTCGCTCCCCCTGTCTCGTTAGCCCTAATCTCTCCCAGCTGTGTCTCCCTCCTGTTTTCCATTCCCTGATTACTCCCCTGTGTATATAAGCCCTGTGTTTGCCTTTGCTCTCTGTCGGGTCGTACCCTCAGATTGTGCCTGTGTGTTTCTGTTCTTTGTGTTCATTGTTTCAGTTCATGTTTTGTTTCTTCGCCAGCAATAAAGCTGAGGTTTTCAGTTACAATTCAGTCTCCGAGTCCTGCGTTTGGATCCTCATCTCCGCCTGCCTGCACACAGAGCCCTGACAGAACTGCTGCAGGGGTTACATATTTGCTTTCATTAAGAAGTACAGTGAAGTTCAGCCATGATGCTGACTAGACTAATAAGTAGTCATCTAATTAAATCTGAGGTGAGTAGTTCAAGATTCATGATTAGATGTTACCTATATTTTTATTAAGTGGTAAATAAACAAAAGACATACTGTTTTTTGTCGACTTGTTTGGTTTAACTCCTTAACGCTTAGTGTACCATATTTGATACACACATTTTTTTCGTGTGTTTTTGAGACTTCATCATCAGTGTGATTTTTTTCCCCTCCTGAAAAACCTAAATAAATTGCGTAATACATTTTTAAAGAATTTTTTTAAAAAAAAATCCAGATGTAGCAAATACGATACAAATGAAAAGTCATTCATGGAAATTTCTCAGATGGTTCAAAATATTAAAATTTCCTGAAAATTATTTCATGATTCATGCTTTAAAGGGTTAAGCAATAAAAAAAACTTATTAGTTAAAAACTACAGAGGTAGTTTTGCTAAAAGATCATGGTTTGGATTAAAATACAGTTGTTGCTTCTTTTTTTTAAAAGCTCTGCTGTCTTAGTTGCCATGGTGATGGTCCCTGCTTTTTCTGCTTCCTGCAGAAATGCATTACTTACAAACTTATGCTCAGTCTCACCAAAAAATGTGACAGTTCGTGTCCATGAATGCGAAATGAATGCAAACAAATAAACAATTTGCTGAGTGTGTGTCCTGAGGCACAAACAACAGGTTTCTTATTCTGTTTATTCTTGAAAATTGAAGAATGAAATAAAAATGGCTGCTTTCACTGTCAGATAGGATTTAAAATGTCACTCCCTGTAAAAATGGGCAATGGCTGCAACGTTTGTTACTGGAGCTTTTCAAACACCAGACATCTAGTTTCCTTTATGTAGTGCATTATGGGAGCCTAGTGTCCATCAAAGCCATCTCAAAAAGTTAAACAAAAAGAGTACTTAGCATGCACGCACAGTGAGTGCCCTAAGGACATTTTATTTTTTTATTCATTTTTTTTATTCATTTTCCCGTGTGAACACACCAAACATTCAAAACCTGATTAGAATGAATATTAAATATGGGGGTGGGACACAGCTACAGTGTGCGTCTCTCAGTGTGCTGTCAGTGCTGGTGAATTTTATAACTCAGAGTAATATGTGGTCACATTATGCGCTTTACTTATTTTTTATGCTTTAAATGTTTTTCATTTGTAATTTTGTTAAATAAGGGTCCTAACTCCTGGATTCAGTGATAGATCCTTCATGGACTGATATCCCAAGTTACACCACAACAGGGCACCACCTCCTCCTGAGTACGACAGTTTAGTGTGGTATTAGGTGTCTGTGAAGGTTCTCAGTCATCCAGGTCATCGTAGTCAAAGGAGTTTGCAAAGAAAAGCGTCTGGACTTCTTTGAGTTGCTTGAAGACGTTTCACCTCTCATCCGAGAAGCTTCTTCAGTTCATGAAGAAGCTTCTCACCTTTGACAGTGTGGTATTAGCTTTTGTCTTCAGACTTTGGCAGAAGCCAAAAAAGGAAAGCACACTATATACCTTACTTTTCGGGGCAAAATGTAACCTGTTTGCAGGCCTTACGTTAGGGGCCTGGTACAGATTCTTGGGGACTTGCCCAGGATCTGCTCTCCTTGTTGGTCATGAGCTAATCCACAGTCTACAAGACATGCGACTGATAGAATTGGTGGTGCAATGTAGCGTGAGGAGATGAGCTGTTTGTGGGAAGCAAGCTGGGACTAAAAAAAGAAGAGATGTACCTGAAAGTAAACGGCTACAAAGGAGCGAGGAAGTTGTTGTCATGGCAGACTGCAAGAGGAAGAGCCCGCTTCCCCCGTCATCTAACAGGCTTTTCCAGATTCCTTCCAATATTGTGCCTGTTTCTGTCAGTAATACTGCACAGCTTATCGGTGGAGATGTTGAGGGGTGCTTTGATCATATCCACACTTTCATGTACAGCAAAAACCTGCTAGAGGTATAAGATATTATCAATGAGGTTGTTCAGTCTCAAAATGGTGTGATCCTACTTACTGAGTCAAGTGTAAATGTAGAGCCACTTTTCACACTTGTCACTGCCACTTCAAGGAGAAGGCATTTGACCGTGTCACTCTGGGTATCCTGTTGGGGGTGTGGTTTTGTTGGCTTCATTAAGCAACAAACTCCAGGTCACACTGTGGAGGTTTGCAAGCTGGAGGTGAATCAAATGGGATGAGAGTTAGCATCTCAAATTCTGAGGTCATGGTATCCCAGGTGGACCATTTGGGGTTTTGTTCATGAGTGGAGAGAGATGAGCGCAAGACTGACAAACTGAAATGGCGAAATATAGGACGAAGAGTCAGAGTGGAGCCTCTATTCCTCCACATTGAAAGGAGTCAGTTTAGGTGGTTTCGGCATCTGACAAGGACGCCTCCAAGGTGCCTCCTATTTGAGTTGTTTTAACCATGTTATGCTGCAAGGAAGCCCTGGGGCACACCCAGGATATACTGAAGAGCGTACATCTCTCGGCTGGCTTGGAAATGCCTTGGAGGTAGCCGGTGAGAGGGAAGTCTGAACCTGGATCTAGTTTTTGCCTTGGCATCTGCCAGAGCCACTCTATGCTTGACTTGTCAATAGTAGTAGTGCTAGTAGGCAATAGCAGTTTTGTTTGTACAGCACCAATCCTGTACATATAAATAAGTCGACGAGTTCACAGACTATTTTGCAGGTGTCTCCAATAATTATTTAAAGTTAGTCACTGTAATCTTAATTCTGCTATCTCTGCTATATTTCTGCAGGGTTTCCCACTACACAAATGTGCTTTTAGCAAAGTGCAAATCAGCATTACTGTAATCCTGTCAACCTATGTGGAAAATGTTTAATTATTGGCTCTGAGTAACAAATTAAATGCTTGTTGGTGTTTATATTATTTGAGTTTATATTCCACTTTATTCTGATTTTGGTAATGTGAAAGATTAACTCCAAGATGCACTTTCAGTACATTTGGAACACATGAATGTGAATAAAGAAAGACTTGGCAGAGGTGAGAGATGAAAACACACTATCCTGTTCTTTTCAGGGCAACGTGATTTATTGGTAGGTATCATACTAGAGGCCAGTTACAATTTGATGGCAGAGACATCAAGCATTCTGTGAAACCACAGAAATGTGTTTACCTGTCAATTTTAATGTAGTCTACAGCCAGTAGAAGTGTCATAGCCTTAAATGGTTAAAGCGTTTTTCCTATGCTTTGGGCCAATTCTAAGACAACTAAAAGAAAGCCCCAAAGGACAAGGCTGTGACTGGAGTATGTCTAAGACCAGTGTTAGCCTTGAATTTTTATGTTAACACAGAATAGAGACATGTCTTCGTGCTTTTTATTTATTGCAGCAGTCGACACAAGAATGATTTGGAAAGAAACGCTCTAAAGGACCAGTGTTCACTCACCAATCCAGGACAAAGATAACACACTCGATGCTCACTCTGTCTCTTATTTTTAGGCATGAAGAGACAGCAAGGGCCACTTTTGGACTACTGTCTAAAACATATTCAGCTTCTCTCTATCTCTGTGCTCTGCAGCTTACTGCCTCAAAGAATCCATTAACATACATGTGACGCTGCATTAATGACTTCAAACCAACAGTTTTAACATCTGTGGTCACTGAGTCATTCAAGGATCACACTTGCATACCTGAAAACCTGATCAGCTCCGCTAATGTACCCCTAAAAGTGTGTATACAGGGCCAAAGGACCTGCTTACGATGCAGTGAATCATCACAGTGCTAACACTTGGAGTTATCTGTTTATATACATTTCGTTTATGAACTTTTATCACCTGAAATCCAGTTAAACTTCCATAACAACCACTGGACATGAATATTGACCCTCTACATCATGAAAAGTATAAGCAGCATCTTATTAACTTTAGGACACATTATTAAAAACAGCTCTGATAAATAATGTGACATATGCTGCTGGTGAAATGAGTCTGAAGTATATTTTTTCTCTGATGAATCGTGACTCTACATATCTCAGTGATGAAGCTGAGGGAGTCTAAAAATTACCCTCTGTAATATTCTTCTTAATTAACAAAGCCACAAGCTCCTTGTGGTTCTTGTTTTTGCTTTAAATGCATTTAAATGAATGTAGTATTTCTACATCTCAACAGTGTTTTCTCATTCTAATTGCAATATTTCAATCATTAATTTATATGCCATTCTCTTTGTCACCAACTTTACTCCCAGCTGTGGAGCTAGAAAGATTGGAGCTGTGCAGTCATAAGTTCAGATATGCCTGTTAGTTCAAGGGTTATTCAGACTTTTTAATTTAGTACCCACATGGTAGAGCAGTACTAAAGACTTGAAAGCTATGTGCCCTATACGCCTGCTGTTCAAATGCTGCTTCTATATCTGATGCTCGGCTAATCAGGAGATTGCTGACTTAGATGGAGGGCAGCTGAATGAAGGCCCAGTATGACATAAAGAAAGATTATTTTGACCTGTGAATCATGCAGCGCTACTGCAGTGCAGTGTGAGAATAAACAAATGGAGTTTGATGTAACAGGTTCTCTTTAAACAACGCAAAATGTTTTTGGATTGCCTAAAATAGCCACCATGTGACAATGTCTCAACCAGTTTTATGAGACTGTGACTTGTATTTACTTTCAATTAACAAATGAGTTCAGCGGTATGTGGACAGTTGCATGTAACCCAGCAGTGAGACGTGGCAGGTGTGTGAAGTTCCGGTTTTACAGTGGAGAGGGGGAAATGACTCACTTGGAAATAAGTGACATAGTATTTTTATATTGTGAACTCTGGTAAATTAGTTTTCCACTGACTGACCTGTGCTGCTACTGGTTCTCAGGTTTACTGCATTTTGTGGGTTTAGTCAGTTGCATCACGTTGTATGTTACATAAACTGTCATGGCTGAGTGCTATTAAGTCAGTGCTTAAAAAGACTGGACCTCTTTATGTCCATATAGACATTTCTCCTCTCATCCAAGAGGTTTCTTCAGTTCTAAAACAACTGGCGGAGGGACCCAGGGTGGCCAAACCCAGTTCATCCCAGGGACAAAACATCCAAATGGCTAAATTAAGCAATATATTGTATGTTGTCCAATGCAGTGAGGAATGCTCCTACTTTATAGTAAAGGAGACCGACAAATGCATTGCACAACATGGGAGAGCCAGCTCGACAGGCACATGCATTTAAAGGAGAAAGGATACTCTTTCAAGGATGTCAGTGCTCAAATTTTGGACCACGATGACAGAGAGGAGTTAAGGTGGCAATCTATGACCACTGTGAATGGTCGTAGTTGAGCAGAGTTGGTGACTTCTGACACCTACAGTGCAGTTTTGAGATCTGTTTCCAGGCATTTCAACCCTTACTCACATCTGCCTCGGGTGACCTCGGTAGCTAAAATGATTGTCGAATGAGGCAAATTTCCTAATGAGGCTGTACACTTTGGCCCTAGTGATGGTAAAACCTCGGCTCGTGTGATGGACCACCTCCAGAGAGTGTCATTGTCTGGGAAGGCTCACGGTTTTTATGTTTGTCTTCCTTTTCGTCTCACTTGATTTTTTAGTTTTCTTTCTCCACACAGGTGAAGTGGTGGGAAAATGCTTCCATGGGTTCCCCCTCAGGCGTGGCCCTCTCTCTGATTCCTTGTTCTGAGTCTCCTCATCATCCAGAGTATTTAATGGCCGGAAGTATGGCAGATCTTCGTCAGATCGTTACACCTCCCATGGTGGTAATTAGGCTATCCATGTTTGCTTTCCATCCGAGTTATTTACATTTATTAATTTCATTTCTCCCTCTGCCTTCTGGTTGCCTGTTTGGAGTTAACTCCGTGAACCTGATTTCTTACTTACCTGCATCCCCTCCAAGTTTCACTCAAGCCCCCAGCCACACTCACCTGCATAGCCATGCTCCACGCTGCTCGTCTTGCCTCTCTGGGTGCCTGCTTGCTGTTCCATCAGACCATCCACAATTCACATCTGGAAAATCCGAAGTAAGGCTTATTTATCTTACCTTCACTCTAAAGACAAAAGATTCTTAAGAGAATCAGAACAGCTTAGTGATTTGTCCAATAAATCTTTTAAAACTGTGAGCTAAGACTGTGTTTTGAGTCTGTCCCCTGTGTTAATAAGATGGGGGGATAATCCTCACTGGGCTTCAAATACAAAAGGCTCTCCAACAGTTATCACTCAGGCTCATGGATGAAAGGTGAAATGCCTTGGTGAACCTAAAGAAGTTGCCATCTTTTCAAGCACTAATAAAATTAGTGCAAAGGTAGAATTTGTCCTGGCACTCATTAGCCATGATGAAATAGGCACTTATTCTGGAAGCTGTTTTGACACATTATCTAAATTAACTTTAATTTCAGTGGTAAAAAGAAAAACACATGTACAGACTACCCAGTAAAACCTGATTTAAAAAAATATATTAAATGCAGACTTTGCCCAAAATATAGTTTTAAACTTTTTTTTTTACCTCTTATGTCTCTGCTGCTACTCATGACCTCATCTTTAAGTAACCACAGTCTGTCTGTGTCAACGTTACCACAATGCTGCACAATAGCCAGTAAGACCTGTACTTATTGTCCCATGCACGTTTGCATTCGTTACAAAAGTCTTTACTCACACCCCTTCAGTGGTGCTCGCTAAATGCTGAAGTACAAATACTGCAACTTTATTGACATCTGTATGCATGAGAGTGATGACAAGAAAAAAGGATGCTTGCAGAGTCTGCAGGTGGCACCATGGGATGACTTTACTTTCACTGATGAATCGTCTGGAAGGACTAGCAGGCATCAGCAGATGAAAAGTGAACTGACTGATGGCATTTTTTATTGTATTAAACTGCCTGTAAGATTTTATTAGTCAAAAACTGAAGGTGTTTGAACACTATTTCAGAAGGTCTCAGTCCACATTAATAATACTAAAATGCCTTATTTATCCAAAAATCTAGAAAGTTACTGTGGCAAATAAATGATATTAATACATTGCAGAGTAAAAAGCTAAGAAAGGTAAATTAAACTGAAGATGTAGTTTGGGGGTAAGAAGACCTTTTTGCCTCACAGCAAGGTCTTAGGTTCAAATCCAGTTTGCATGGTACTGTGCACTTGCTGCTTACACAGTTGGAGCTGGAGAAACTGGAGAGTGGGGTTTAGGTTAATTAGCAATTCTAAATTGGCCGTAGGCGTGAATGTGAGTGTGAATGGTTGCATGTCTCTATGTTTAGCCCTGGCAGATTGGTGTACCTCTCATCTCTCCCTATGACAGTGGGGGAAAGGCTTCAACTGAATTGGATAAGAGGAGGGGTGGTGTAATTGGGTAAAAGATCATTTTTTGAAAAAGCGATTAAACAAACCGAAATTTAAATATGACATAATGAAGAGCTTGGGTCTAAAATGAATACAGGCATTATTGTGTGAGATGGTGTAGATTTTCTCTATGTATCCTTGTGGCAGTGGAGCTGAAGCATATATTAGAGAAAGTGTTCAGTTGTACGTCCAGTAAGTGGTGCAGAGGATCCATTAGTTATGCCATAACTCCTGGGTATACAGCACATTTAAGCTCTGCTTAACCACAGTAGTTAAAAAGAGCCTTTAAAATATGCAAAGACAAAAGACAGTTGATTGGTATTTTAAGACGTAACAGTCAGTGAGTTTGGAAAAAGTCAGTTATGAAAATTTCTTTGGGTGTGGTCTGAAAAAACATCAAATAGAAGGGAGTCATATTAGATATACGAATACCAACAATTACCTCTGCTGCAGAGAATGACTTCATCAGAGTTACCAGGCTCAGAAATTGCCAATCGCCACAGAGTAGAGCTCACATAAATACTTCCCAGAGTTTAATTAGCAGGAACATCCAAACGTAAGGTGTTCAGAGGTGATTGTAAAAATCAGGCCTTCATTGTTGAATTGCCACACGGAAACCAGCGCCGGGGGAGAACAGGACAATTATAACTGCTCGGGCCGAGAAACGCGAACAACTTTAGTTTGATGAGCCAAAATGAGAGATTTGCTCCCAGCTGGCATGTCTTTATGAAACACATTGAATCTCCATAATATGGGTCCCAAGATAAAGCATGAAGGATGAGATCTTTATTTTGAGTGGGACTGTATTTGTGTTTGCAGCAGCTTAATGAGCCAAACCATCTCTGTACGCTTTGCAAGGACTTTTTGACAAAGAGGCAGCATGACTGCCTAACTTGACCAAAATAAAACTTTAATTCAAGGAGGAAAAAAAAGTGTATTTCAACAGTTATGTCGTGCTTTTTGTTGTGGAGAAGGCACAGTATCTGGCCAGTATTTTTAATCTTATTGAACTGAAGTGAACAAAAAGCTTTTTTTCTCTTCCCTTTTCACTTGCTCTCCTGACTAATCTGTGTATCAGGGACATTTCGTCTCCTCACTCACATATCTGCTCATCACTAAATACACACCGAGACCTTCCTCTTCTGACATTTTAGTATCTTATGTTCCACACTGTAGTTGGCTTGTAGTATGGCACAAACAAAAACAGCTAGAGGCTGAGAAACAGCAGTTGGTTATACTGCAATACTACGCTGTTTTCGACTAGTTGGAGCCACGCTTGTTAAAAAAAACATGCTCTAATCTTTCTTTCTACTTCCCTGGGCACAGACTGGTGATTGATATTGATCTGAAGTGTATGCATTTGCACTGACTTTGATCTGTGTGTGGTGATTCTCAGGTGATTTTGCATCCTTTGAGGCCTCGCATGTCTCCTGCACAAGGTGGTGTTTGGGTCGCTGTCATCTGGATAATGGCCAGCTGCTTCTCCCTCCCACATGCCATCTACCAAAAACTCCTGACCTTTACATACAGGTAAAATGATTCACAGTCATTATGTAGAGGCACAATTCAGTGAGGTTAGCTATGGAGATGGAGGCTCTCTACTTTATATGCTGATGGATGTGGAACAGGTTTGCTCTGTGTCAGATTTAAAGAAAAAAAAACAAAAAAGAAATATTGGCCTGATTTAAAAAGAACGAACTTAGTCACAAGAGTTACAGAAAGTAGGCGAAAAAAGTGGCCAAAAGTCGACACAACAAAGTCAAAGAAGCAAAATGAAAACTGGAATGCTCAACTTGGTAGCACAAAAGCAGTCTGGCAAATTGGAAGAGCTACACAGGAGTCATATCTACAAAGGAGACTGATTAGCTAATTGAGAACAAGTCACACATTCCCAGAGTTCGGAATTCAAAGTGTGTACAAGCAGAAATTAATCGTATACAAAGATTTTTTTTTTTTAATCTCTTAGTATTTTCCTCTGTGAAAATGTATTTATCTTTGCACTGTCCCTTTTCACCCAGTTTTAGGCTCTTATCAAATTTCTATATGCATTTTACACACAGTGTGGTTGCTCTCTGACCTTTTAACAAAAGAGCATCAAATTCCACTGGGCTTTGAGTTATATACTAGTGAGAATCAGAGCAAACACAGATGGAGACTTGCCCTTAAATACACCAAAGACTTTGTGGTTGTGAGCTTTCTGTGGGGTGTGAAGCAAGATCACAGCTGAGTTCTTAATGAATTCATTAACTGGTGTGACCAGTTTTTCCTCCAAATTAATGTGGATAAAACCAAAGAAATGTTTGCAGATATTTGTCAGAGGTCCCTTCCCCCTGCACTCTTGTCTGATTAAAGGGGAAGAAGTGGCTTAAGTATTACTAATATATGTACTTGTACCCTATATTTCCTGCTCTGATTAATGTTTATCCATAATTTTAGTATAAAATTAAAAAGTCATACACAATATGATGAATAACTAACTCATAATTAATTACTGAGTAACTATTTTTCTTTACTCTTTGGTTTAAAAAAAAAAACATCAGATAACAATGAAAAATGAAGAACTAGAATAACTTTAAAATAACTATGAACTAATAAACTCAGTGGATCAGAGACAAATGTTTTTTTAAAATTCATACTTCTCTATGAAATAACAATAGCCAATGATTATTAATATACAGTACTGGGTAAAGGCTCGAGCTGCACCACCAGTCAGACTTTCTTGTAAATTTAAAGTGCTTTTGAGCAATAGCTCTCCAGGCTTTCTGAAGGTCCTTCAAACTTTTTATTTGGATATTGTCAAGGCAAGGCAAGTTTATTTATATACCACAATTCAACAGCAAGGTGATTCAAAGTGCTTTACAGAGACATTAAAAAACTAAAACAAATAAAAAGCATGATTTAAAATGGAAAAAAAAGGAGTAAGTTTTAAAATTTAAGCTTAAAAGTAAAACAGTGCGGATTTGGTGCTTTATTCAATTGCAGCTGAAAACAGGTGAGTCGTCAACCTGGATTTAAATAAACTGAGTGTTTCAGCTGATCTGAGGCTTTCTGGGAGTTTGTTCCAGATATACGGAGCATAAAAGCTGAATGCAGCTTCTCCGTGTCTGGTTCTGACTCTGGCTGATTTTTCACTCATTTTCAGTCCAGTCCTTGTACCTGACCATTTTCAGAGGAATGTTTTTGTATTTGTTACTTAACACTGTACTATGAATCATTCAAACATATAAAGGCACCTTACTCAACAGATGACCCAGAAGTGTATCTATACATGAGAGACATTAAGAACAAAGAACCAATTTTCAATTGTATTTTTAGGAACTTTATTTTATTTTTATTTTAACTAGCACCCTGTCACAAGAGTGCATCATGTGTTTTATTTTCTTTAATTGAATCGGTTAAAAATGCCAAAAATAATAATATTTGACAGACATAAACTACTATTTTTGAACTAGTAATGTGATTCATGGTGTGTCCTTAAAAAAAATGAGAAAACTGGATAAGAGTAAAAAAAAGTGGCAGGCCTAAAAAAACCCCATCTACAGTAGATGAGTGTCAAGTCCTTAAGAAATAGGAAAATCTCTAACAAAGACCTGCTGTTTTACTGTTCATGACCTGAGAGATGCTTGTAGCCCTTTCAGTTACACTGAAGTTCACTGAAGCCTCACAAGAAAATGGAAGGGTGGCTGTCAAGAAGTCATTCTTACTGAAAGGATAAGGGTGATTTGGTATGCCACATTACACCAGACCTGCATTGAAAATCAAGAAACCCAATCAGAAATTTTGGGTTCAAATCGATGACTTATAGAAAAACACTGTAAGTCATGGATTGGCCTCTCCAGAGCCCAGGCATCCACATTGTTGAAGCAGGCTGGGATCATGGTGACAGAACAGCCAACATCCAAAGAGGTGTTTTAAATGTCCTTCAAGAAACCTGGAGAACTATTCCTGAAGAACTTATTGAAATTAGAAAAACCTTGCCCAGAGAGTTCAGGCTGGGTTAATGAAAGGTGGTCATACAGTCAATCATTGACTTAGAAGCTGGTTAAAATTTTACAACTTCAGGTTTTTTTTTGCCATATATATTCTGTATTCCTATTTATGTTTGCACATGTTGATAAATCATTGTACTTATTTCCCATTTTTCCTGACAAAATATAAAGATTTCTGGAGAGTACTGTAGTATTTTCTGTCTTTCCCCTGACAGTAAGGAGAAAGAGCGAAGCCTGTGTGTCCCAGACTTCCCAGAGCCGTCAGATGTCTATTGGCAGTACATTGACCTGTTGACCTTCATATTGCTTTACCTGCTGCCCCTCCTCATCATCACTGCCTCCTACACCATAGTGGCCCGTCGACTGTGGCGCCACAATGCCATCGGTGACACCACAACAGCTCAGCATGCCACGCAGAGAAGGAAGCGCCGGAGAACACTGGCGATGTTGCTTCTGGTGGTCGGAGTGTTTGCCGTTTGCTGGTTTCCCCTCAACTGCTACGTGGTGCTGCTGTCCAGCCAGGCCATCCATTCTTCTAATGCCCTTTACTTCTGCTTTCACTGGCTAGCTATGAGCTCCACCTGCTACAACCCTTTCATCTACTGCTGTCTGAACCCCACTTTCCGCCAGGAGCTCCAGCTCCTCGTTGACAGGTGCAGGAAGAGACGACGAGCAGTGGTCGGGTTGGACCCGGAGCTTCGCCCTTCAGTACCTCACGCTCCATGTCACAGAACTGCCTGGCCCGACAACCAGGACTCCTCGAGGCCAAGGAACGTTTGGTCACACCCGGGCCAAGCTTCCTCACAGCAGAGTCACCCTTCTTCAAGTCAGTCTCACAACCTGAAAGATGCACATGTGCTTTTCACTGCCCGGCAGGCGCTCACAGGGAGGACCGACATCCTCTCAGTGGAGCCCATTGTGGCTGTGAGCTGACTGGAGACAATCCTGGACTGAACTGAGTTGTTTAAATCTCTTTTAGGGCTTCATCATGCTCCAAAGAGGGCAGAACATCTGGTAATATCAGATCTGTATGCCTGGGCCAGTAATTTCAAAAGCAGCAGGGTGTGGAGAGAAGGCTTTTGTGGTGACTGTGAATTGCTGAAAGATGTGACTCTTTTTCTCCCCTGAAGCTTATAAAGCAACCGCTCCACATTCACACGCGCTTTTTCTCTTTTCACTCCAGTTTTTTTTTTTTTTATTTCCCTTCGTGATGCACTGTTTGTTAAAAACAATGTCCCCGAGCCTTGACAAATGGATAAAACATTCATTACGTTACTTAAACATCTTTTTATATTGTATTGTGATGGAAAAAAAACAAGAAAACCTTCACAGACTGGATGGCAGGGTAGCAATGAAGTTCAGTCTCTGTAAAAAAAAAAAAAATCAAATTTTCAAGTTTAACAGGATCAGTTGCTGCAAGATATGTCTTAACAACCTTGGTTTACCATTCAGGACACAAGGATGGATTCTCAGAGGGAAACCGAACCCACCTTAGCGTGAAAATATCGTCATATTTATCCGCAGACCACCTGAAACCCATCCTGCTGCAGTATTTTTCCTTGGTTTTCCTTTGATTTGCTGTCATCTAGCCAGAGGATTTGTAGAATATGCACAGAGGGGAAAAAAAGAAACAATTTTTATCTTACTTACACCAGAAATTGAATTAATCCAAAAGTGATTTTGGGTTGTGAGAGGTGAAAACACATTAAAAACAAACTATCAAAGATCTAAATAGCACTGTGACATGACGAAAAATTGATGTTATGTTTGTCTCATGCATACACAGGTCAAAACAGGAAATAAAAAAAGTTATCATGCATAACTTTTTGATTGATTTCTTGTATTTTCAAACTAGAAGACTTCTCATCCCATATTTTTTTTCATATTCACTGCATAATCTGGCATGCTCCAGTAGACACCGCACAGTGTGAGGCCGATGATGACCATGATTAAATCCATCTCATGCAGCAGGAGGTGTATTCAGTTTAGGTGGGGGGTCGGGGTGGGGTGGAGACAAATAATGAAGAAATTAGCAGCGGCGCGGTGACCAGAGACCATGGGCGAATTGAATCGATGGCTGGGAAACAACTGTAATGCTGACAAAGCCTTGTGGGACTGAAGGAGGCCACAGACTGATGAGAAGGGATGCATGCACGCGAGGGTTATCTATGCAACCAGAGCCTGGGATGTCCACTAGACACCAACTGTCTATTTGGACAGGTGAACTGAAATATGGACATTGTGGCATCACTTTTTGTTGGCATTTTTCATGCTTTTAGCATAAAAAATGTTGTGCAATAGGGTGACAGTTGTGAACAGCACAAGCAAAACACTTTGCAGAATTTTGTTAATGCTTCTTAGGGTTCATCTGTGTTTTCTTACATGTGTGTGTCCTTCTCTGTCTGTCTTTGCTCCTCTTTCTCTTGGTTTATTCAATTTCCCATCTTTTTGTTAATGGGTTCTTTCACGTTGCTTTTACTTTGTCTTTTTCTCACCTTTGTTGTTCCTCGGTTCCAATACCTCATGTATAAGCGTTTCAATCAGGTTGAGGTCTGGAACACAAACAAATCATTTGTGTGTACAAAACACTCTTCTGGAACAAATGATAACAATTTCAGGTGTTTTCTTTGTTCATTTATACGTTATAATAAATATATTATCAAGTTAGCTTTACTTTGCTCCATGGTTTATCTCAGTGACTGCAAGGTGCCCAGGTCCTGTGGTTGCAGAAGAAGCCTAAAACATTACTCTTCTAGTTGTTATGCTGTGTTTGGCTTTCTCCAAACATGGTGCTGCACATCATAGTCAAACATCTCCACTTTGGTCTCATCTATCCAAAGACATTGTTCCACGGGTTTTATGGTTTGTTCAGATGCGACTTTGTAAACCTAAGCTGTGCTGTCATGTTCATTTTAGAGAGAAGAGGTTTTCTCCTTGCAACCTTTCCAAACGAGCCATACCCGTTTTTTAAAAGTCTTTTTCTGATTGTACTTGTACAATTGTACATTTAACCCACCAACGTGAGCTGTAGCTCTTGTTTTTGTTTTTTCCTTAATTGCACTGTTTGACCTCACCTGAATCCTCCAGAAAAACAAACTGCCAAAACTCCTGCTTTTATAAAGGTGATCACATTTGCTAGCGATGCCTGGCTGCTCTTACCCTTCTAATTCCTATGGAAGCAGTGAGGCTGTACTTAATTTTTCACAGCACTGCATAGAGTCCTGTGAACACACAGATAACTGTATCAGCATATCAGCAAGTTTTGGCACAAGATGGAAAACATGCAGCCAGTTTACATGATAATGGGCATTCCTAATTGGTCACACTGATCATTTGTTTACATGAGTCATGTAAACAACAGTAGGTCCAGTGGATCGTATGCTAAAATAGCTAACAAAGAAAGCATTGGACAGCCTTTGGTTAGTATTTAGAGAATTAGATCAGCTCTTTTTATAGATGACATTTAGATGTTTTTGGGCCACTACACTCAGGAACTTTCAGAAGCAAAAGTGACTATTCAAATGCAACCACAGCCTCTCCCTCGTTCTTTTCTGTGGGCCCTGACTTCATTTCTCTCCTGTGATTCATACCTGTTTTTTTTTTTTATCTGTGTTCCCTTTAGTTTTTGCTCCTTTGGTTGTGTTTTGGATTTATTTTTAACTTGATTTTATCTTGATGTGTTTTTGTGTCAGCTGTCTTCATTAAAGCTCGCCATTTACTTGCCTATATTTATACCCACTTTTGTCTAAACAAGAAATCTCCTTTCTTTTGTATTGGTTACATGTTTAAGTCAACATATGCACTGAAATTGTGAAAAAAGAGAAAGAAATCACTTGCTAATCTCAGGTAGACAGGTAGAAAGTATGGAGACTAGGCTAAAAGACAGCAATAATCTCAGTGATGTACATTCAAAGACAGTCATACAATCTGGAAAACTCACATCGACCTTGAATATTCTCAATGTTGTATTGAACTTTAAAAAAAACCCATATACTTACTTTCTGATGCATTCACAGCCATAATTCATGTCTGCACCTTTGGTAGGTATTAGCGTTACTCTGGCAATGAAAGGAGGCAAACTGTGTACATAAAATATAATATGTGTTGGTCACGCATCCTCACCAGCTGTTCAGCTTTGTATTTAGATTCGTCGTCTCCTACTAAACATAATCTCCATCATCTACACGCACGCTGAAAGCATGTTATTGCAGCACCACAACGTTGCATAGACATTTTGTGCTATGTTGTCATAGTGATCACAGGTAAAACAAAGTATTTTGAGGGAGATTATATGTCTCATGCTTTCAGCTTTGAATGGTATAACATTGTGTACCAGCGTTGCTGAGTGAAATGGTTTAGGAGACTTCAGTGTTACTCTCAGGCACTCTGAGACTCTGTCTGATGTGACATTTCGGCGTCAGCACATGCGGCCGCAAAACCTTTGTGTTCAGCGTTAACATATATATATTTTAATGTTCCAGAAGGTGAAAATAGTAACGTGTGTACAGTTGCATGTAGGTGTTATTGTATGCAAAAGTAAAACTGTGGCCTGTTGCTTGATTTGAATGAGCTTTGTTGTGGTTTGTTTGCTGCCTCATGGGCAGAAATGTATTCTGTCTGTTTTAATAATGTTTTGTTATTTTGTCTGAATGTTTCAGAAATGCGGAGCATGGATATGCTGTTTATTTGGCTGTCCTCTGTAAAAGTGTGGCCTCCATGACATAAAATACTGTATATTAAACACGCACAATTAAACTTGACACTGAAGATTCAGATTGATTTTTTTCTCCCTCGGAAGGGAGGTTCTGTGCAATCGGTTCCATTTGTTCGTCTGTCTGTCCATCCACAGTTTTCAAGATATCATTTTTAAACATTTGAGTGATGGTAGATATCAATAACGGTTGGAACTGAGTTAATTTAGGTGAAAATCAGGTCAAGGCTAAGCCAAATGTGAAGATTAGTAAAAATTTGGACCATCTTCAAACTTCAGACCAATATATTAGGCCTTGAGGGGCATGTGTACCTACTAGTTTGGCTAAACGTTTGACATTGACTTTCATTGTTAGCATCCAAGGTCAAAGTTAACCTTGAAAAACACTTTCACAAAATCATATCGAGTAAGATATCATATGAAAGGGCACGCAGAGAGCTGAACAACACTTTATGTCTCAGTATGACTCCCTGATGTCACAATGATACCATAAAGTTTTTCAAATGAAAACGCTGCATGAAGGTATCTCAAAATCTCAACTTTTTACAGCTTATAGAAGCTAAAGATGGCAGCCCGTGTGGAGAGTGTGTAGAGGACCCAGGTGCGAACACAGACGAGGAGACGGAATTGACTCTAACAAAAGGCGAGCCTTTATTATGGCTGATACAGGGGCAACATAAAGCAGCAAGGGCAGTGGCGAAACTAAACTAGAACCTACACTGGGAAAACTGAAAACTAAGAAAACTGTGACTTAACTATGACAAAACTAGGCGGACTGGCTATGACTGTGAACAGGACCTTGTGCAGAGTGCATGACAAAACTATGAAATACATAAATTACTTACAGGAGCATGAACTGCACAACAATCCTGAAACCACTTAACCTGACATCACATGAGGGACGTAACACAGATGACGAAAAGAACTAAAAAACAAAGGACTAAACTGCAACCTAGAAATTAACTAGATGAGCTCAGCTAGAACACAAATGAATACAAAAGATACATAAAAACTCAAACACTGGGTCACATGACCAAAGTGCCGTGACAAAAGATTTCAACCAATTCTTCTCCAGTCATATGGGTAAAGATAATAAAATACACAACTTTAGTATGTAATGCTTCATGATGATAGATCAAAGGTCACAATCACACGAGTTAGGTAAAAGCTTTAGTTTCCAGTGTATCGTCTCCAAACTTTAAAATAATATATTAGTCATTAAGAGAAAATGAGCACTTTCTGTGTTTGAGCTCTTTAAAGCATTATGTTTTCAATACAACTTTATAATGACACAAAAAGATGAATATATACTACATTAGATTTCCATATTACCAGTGCTAAAATCAGCACAAAACATCAAAGCTTTAGGATAGCACTTGCACTTTGTGTTGTGCTCTCTGGGTGTTCTTGTTTTCATTTTTGGAAAAAGGCAAGAAAAACTGTCATGGTTTTTGTTTTTCACAGTCTTGGTTCTTATTTTTTTGTTTTGACATCACTCGCTGTGTTTTATAGCTCTGTTTATTCCTTGCTCGTTTGTTA
>NW_027051980.1:0-24147 GCF_036321145.2 Pelmatolapia mariae
CTGGGCAGAAGAATTAGAAGCGTGGGCCTGGACAAGCGATGGTGAAGGAAGTCAGTGTTTAACCCCCCCAAAATTAGTGTCTGGGCCTGGGCAGAAGAATTAGAAGCCTGGGCCTGGACAAGCGATGGTGAAGGAAGTCAGAGTTAACCCCCCCAAAATTAGTGTCCGGGCATGGGCAGAAGAATTAGAAGCCTGGGCCTGGACAAGCGATGGTGAAGGAAGTCAGATGGTGAAGGAAGTCAGAGTCAACCCTCCCAAAATTAGTGTCCGGGCCTGGGCAGAAGAATTAGAAGTCTGGGCCTGGACAAGCGATGGTGAAGGAAGTCAGATGGTGAAGGAAGTCAGAGTTTAACCCTCCCAAAATTAGTGTCCAGGTCTGGGCAGAAGAATTAGAAGCCTGGGCCTGGACAAGCGATGGTGAAGGAAGTCAGATGGTGAAGTAAGTCAGAGTTAATCCCCCCAACATTAGTGTCCGGGCCTGGGCAGAAGAATTAGAAGCCTGGGCCTGGACAGGCGATGGTGAAGGAAGTCAGAGTTAACCCTCCCAAAATTAGTGTCCGGGCCTGGGCAGAGGAATTAGAAGCCTGGGCCTGGACAAGCGATGGTGAAGGAAGTCAGAGTTAACCCCCCCCAAAATTAGTGTCCGGGCCTGGGCAGAAGAATTAGAAGCCTGGGCCTGGACAGGCGATGGTGAAGGAAGTCAGAGTTTAACCCCCCCAAAATTAGTGTCCGGGCCTGGGCAGAAGAATTAGAAGCGTGGGCCTGGACAAGCGATGGTGAAGGAAGTCAGATGGTGAAGGAAGTCAGAGTTTAACCCCTCAAAATTAGTGTCCGGGCCTGGGCATAAGAATTAGAAGCCTGGGCCTGGACAAGCGATGGTGAAGGAAGTCAGATGGTGAAGGAAGTCAGAGTTTAACCCCCCCAAAATTAGTGTCCGGGCCTGGGCAGAAGAAAAAAAAAAAAGCCTGGGCCTGGACACGCGATGGTGAAGGAAGTCAGAGTTTAACCCCCCCAAAATTAGTGTCCGGGCCTGGGCAGAAGAATTAGAAGCCTGGGCCTGGACAGGCGATGGTGAAGGAAGTCAGAGTTTAACCCCCCCAAAATTAGTGTCCGGGCCTGGGCAGAAGAATTAGAAGCCTGGGCCTGGACACGCGATGGTGAAGGAAGTCAGAGTTAACCCCCCCAAAATTAGTGTCCGGGCCTGGGCAGAAGAAAAAAAAAGAAGCCTGGGCCTGGACAGGCGATGGTGAAGGAAGTCAGAGTGTAACCCCCCGAAAATTAGTGTCCGGGCCTGGGCAGAAGAATTAGAAGCCTGGGCCTGGACAAGCGATGGTGAAGGAAGTCAGATGGTGAAGGAAGTCAGAGTTAACCCCCCAAAATTAGTGTCCGGGCCTGGGCAGAGGAATTAGAAGCCTGGGCCTGGACAAGCGATGGTGAAGGAAGTCAGAGTTTAACCCCCCCAAAATTAGTGTCCGGGCCTGGGGAGAAGAATTAGAAGCCTGGGCCTGGACAAGCGATGGTGAAGGAAGTCAGAGTTAACCCCCCCAAAATTAGTGTCCGGGCCTGGGCAGAAGAATTAGAAGCCTGGGCCTGGACAAGCGATGGTGAAGGAAGTCAGATGGTGAAGGAAGTCAGAGTCAACCCTCCCAAAATTAGTGTCCGGGCCTGGGCAGAAGAATTAGAAGCCTGGGCCTGGACAAGCGATGGTGAAGGAAGTCAGATGGTGAAGTAAGTCAGAGTTAATCCCCCCAACATTAGTGTCCGGGCCTGGGCAGAAGAATTAGAAGCCTGGGCCTGGACAGGCGATGGTGAAGGAAGTCAGAGTTAACCCTCCCAAAATTAGTGTCCGGGCCTGGGCAGAGGAATTAGAAGCCTGGGCCTGGACAAGCGATGGTGAAGTAAGTCAGAGTTAACCCCCCCCAAAATTAGTGTCCGGGCCTGGGCAGAAGAATTAGAAGCCTGGGCCTGGACAAGCGATGGTGAAGGAAGTCAGAGTTTAACCCCCCCCAAAATTAGTGTCCGGGCCTGGGCAGAAGAATTAGAAGCCTGGGCCTGGACAAGCGATGGTGAAGGAAGTCAGATGGTGAAGGAAGTCAGAGTTTAACCCCCTCAAAATTAGTGTCCGGGCCTGGGCATAAGAATTAGAAGCCTGGGCCTGGACAAGCGATGGTGAAGGAAGTCAGATGGTGAAGGAAGTCAGAGTTTAACCCCCCCAAAATTAGTGTCCGGGCCTGGGCAGAAGAAAAAAAAAAAAGCCTGGGCCTGGACACGCGATGGTGAAGGAAGTCAGAGTTTAACCCCCCCAAAATTAGTGTCCGGGCCTGGGCAGAAGAAAAAAAAAGAAGCCTGGGCCTGGACAAGCGATGGTGAAGGAAGTCAGAGTTTAACCCCCCCAAAATTAGTATCCGGGCCTGGGCAGAAGAATTAGAAGCCTGGGCCTGGACAAGCGATGGTGAAGGAAGTCAGATGGTGAAGGAAGTCAGAGTTAACCCCCCGAAAATTAGTGCCTGGGCCTGGGCAGAAGAAAAAAAAAGAAGCCTGGGCCTGGACAGGCGATGGTGAAGGAAGTCAGAGTGTAACCCCCCGAAAATTAGTGTCCGGGCCTGGGCAGAAGAATTAGAAGCCTGGGCCTGGACACGCGATGGTGAAGGAAGTCAGAGTTTAACCCCCCGAAAATTAGTGTCCGGGCCTGGGCAGAAGAATTAGAAGCCTGGGCCTGGACAGGCAATGGTGAAGGAAGTCAGAGTTTAACCCCCCCAAAATTAGTGTCCGGGCCTGGGCAGAAGAATTAGAAGCCTGGGCCTGGACAAGCTATGGTGAAGGAAGTCAGAGTTAACCCTCCCAAAATTAGTGTCCGGGCCTGGGCAGAAGAATTAGAAGCGTGGGCCTGGACAAGCGATGGTGAAGGAAGTCAGTGTTTAACCCCCCCAAAATTAGTGTCCGGGCCTGGGCAGAAGGATTAGAAGCCTGGGCCTGGACAAGCGATGGTGAAGGAAGTCAGAGTTAACCCCCCCCAAAATTAGTGTCCGGGCCAGGGCAGAGTAATTAGAAGCCTGGGCCTGGACAAGCGATGGTGAAGGAAGTCAGAGTTAACCCCCCCAAAATTAGTGTGCGGGCCTGGGCAGAAGAATTAGAAGCGTGGGCCTGGACAAGCGATGGTGAAGGAAGTCAGTGTTTAACCCCCCCAAAATTAGTGTCCGGGCCTGGGCAGAAGAAAAAAAAAGAAGCCTGGGCCTGGACACGCGATGGAGAAGGAAGTCAGAGTTAACCCTCCCAAAATTAGTGTCCGGGCCTGGGCAGAAGAATTAGAAGCCTGGGCCTGGACAAGCGATGGTGAAGGAAGTCAGAGTTAACCCCCCCGGAAATTAGTGTCCGGGCCTGGGCAGAAGAATTAGAAGCCTGGGCCTGGACACACGATGGTGAAGGAAGTCAGATGGTGAAGGAAGTCAGAGTTAACCCCCCGGAAATTAGTGTCCGGGCCTGGGCAGAAGAATTAGAAGCCTGGGCCTGGACACGCGATGGTGAAGGAAGTCAGAGTTTAACCCCCCAAAATTAGTGTCCGGGCCTGGGCAGAAGAATTAGAAGCCTGGGCCTGGACACGCGATGGTGAAGGAAGTCAGAGTTTAACCCCCCCGAAAATTAGTGTCCGGGCCTGGGCAGAAGAATTAGAAGCCTGGGCCTGGACACACGATGGTGAAGGAAGTCAGAGTTTAACCCCCCCAAAATTAGTGTCCGGGACTGCGCAGAAGAAACTGAAGCCTGGGCCTGGACACGCGATGGTGAAGGAAGTCAGAGTTTAACCCCCCCAAAATTAGTGTCCGGGCCTGGGCAGAAGAATTAGAAGCCTGGGCCTGGACAGGCGATGGTGAAGGAAGTCAGAGTTTAACCCCCCGAAAATTAGTGTCCGGGCCTGGGCAGAAGAATTAGAAGCCTGGGCCTGGACACACGATGGTGAAGGAAGTCAGAGTTTAACCCCCCGAAAATTAGTGTGCGGGCCTGGGCAGAAGAATTAGAAGCCTGGGCCTGGACAAGCGATGGTGAAGGAAGTCAGAGTTTAACCCCCCCAAAATTAGTGTCCGGGCCTGGGCAGAAGAATTAGAAGCCTGGGCCTGGACAAGCGATGGTGAAGGAAGTCAGATGGTGAAGGAAGTCAGAGTTAACCCCCCTAAAATTAGTGTCCGGGCCTGGGCAGAAGAATTAGAAGCCTGGGCCTGGACACACGATGGTGAAGGAAGTCAGAGTTTAACCCCCCGAAAATTAGTGTGCGGGCCTGGGCAGAAGAATTAGAAGCCTGGGCCTGGACACACGATGGTGAAGGAAGTCAGATGGTGAAGGAAGTCAGAGTTAACCCCCCCAAAATTAGTGTCCGGGCCTGCGCAGAAGAATTAGAAGCCTGGGCCTGGACAAGCGATGGTGAAGGAACTCAGAGTTTAACCCCCCCAAAATTAGTGTCCGGGCCTGGGCAGAAGAATTAGAAGCCTGGGCCTGGACACGCGATGGTGAAAGAAGTCAGATGGTGAAGGAAGTCAGAGTTAACCCCCCCAAAATTAGTGTCCGGGCCTGCGCAGAAGAATTAGAAGCCTGGGCCTGGACAAGCGATGGTGAAGGAAGTCAGAGTTTAACCCCCCCCAAAATTAGCGTCCGGGCCTGGGCAGAAGAAAAAAAAAGAAGCCTGGGCCTGGACACGCGATGGTGAAGGAAGTCAAAGTTAATCCCCCCAAAATTAGCGTCCGAGCCTGGGCAGAAGAATTAGAAGCCTGGGCCTGGACAAGCGATGGTGAAGGAAGTCAGATGGTGAAGGAAATCAGAGTTTAACCCCCCCAAAATTAGTGTCCGGGCCTGGGCAGAAGAATTAGAAGCCTGGGCCTGGACAAGCGATGGTGAAGGAAGTCAGATGGTGAAGGAAGTCAGATGGTGAAGGAAGTCAGAGTTAACCCCCCGAAAATTAGTGTCCGGGCCTGGGCAGAAGAATTAGAAGCCTGGGCCTGGACAAGCGATGGTGAAGGAAGTCAGAGTTAACCCCCCCCAAAATCAGTGTCCAGGCCTGGGCAGAAGAATTAGAAGCCTGGGCCTGGACAAGCGATGGTGAAGGAAGTCAGATGGTGAAGGAAGTCAGAGTTAACCCCCCGAAAATTAGTGTCCGGGCCTGGGCAGAAGAATTAGGAGCCTGGGCCTGGACAAGCGATGGTGAAGGAAGTCAGAGTTTAACCCTCCCAAAATTAGTGTCCGGGCCTGGGTAGAAGAATTAGAAGCCTGGGCCTGGACAAGCGATGGTGAAGGAAGTCAGAGTTAACCCCCCCCAAAATCAGTGTCCGGGCCTTGGCAGAAGAATTAGAAGCCTGGGCCTGGACACGCGATGGTGAAGGAAGTCAGAGTTTAACCACCCAAAATTAGTGTCCGGGCCTGGGCAGAAGAATTAGAAGCCTGGGCCTGGACACGCTATGGTGAAGGAAGTCAGAGTTTAACCCCCCAAAATTAGTGTCCGGGCCTGGGCAGAAGAATTAGAAGCCTGGGCCTGGACACGCGATGGTGAAGGAAGTCAGAGTTTAACCCCCCAAAATTAGTGTCCGGGCCTGGGCAGAAGAATTAGAAGCCTGGGCCTGGACAAGCGATGGTGAAAGAAGTCAGATGGTGAAGGAAGTCAGAGTTTAACCCCCCCAAAATTAGTGTCCGGGACTGCGCAGAAGAAACTGAAGCCTGGGCCTGGACACGCGATGGTGAAGGAAGTCAGAGTTTAACCCCCCCAAAATTAGTGTCCGGGCCTGGGCAGAAGAATTAGAAGCCTGGGCCTGGACAGGCGATGGTGAAGGAAGTCAGAGTTTAACCCCCCGAAAATTAGTGTCCGGGCCTGGGCAGAAGAATTAGAAGCCTGGGCCTGGACACACGATGGTGAAGGAAGTCAGAGTTTAACCCCCCGAAAATTAGTGTGCGGGCCTGGGCAGAAGAATTAGAAGCCTGGGCCTGGACAAGCGATGGTGAAGGAAGTCAGAGTTTAACCCCCCCAAAATTAGTGTCCGGGCCTGGGCAGAAGAATTAGAAGCCTGGGCCTGGACAAGCGATGGTGAAGGAAGTCAGATGGTGAAGGAAGTCAGAGTTTAACCCCCTCAAAATTAGTGTCCGGGCCTGGGCATAAGAATTAGAAGCCTGGGCCTGGACAAGCGATGGTGAAGGAAGTCAGATGGTGAAGGAAGTCAGAGTTTAACCCCCTCAAAATTAGTGTCCGGGCCTGGGCATAAGAATTAGAAGCCTGGGCCTGGACAAGCGATGGTGAAGGAAGTCAGATGGTGAAGGAAGTCAGAGTTTAACCCCCCCAAAATTAGTGTCCGGGCCTGGGCAGAAGAAAAAAAAAAAAGCCTGGGCCTGGACACGCGATGGTGAAGGAAGTCAGAGTTTAACCCCCCCAAAATTAGTGTCCGGGCCTGGGCAGAAGAAAAAAAAGAAGCCTGGGCCTGGACAAGCGATGGTGAAGGAAGTCAGAGTTTAACCCCCCCAAAATTAGTATCCGGGCCTGGGCAGAAGAATTAGAAGCCTGGGCCTGGACAAGCGATGGTGAAGGAAGTCAGATGGTGAAGGAAGTCAGAGTTAACCCCCCGAAAATTAGTGCCTGGGCCTGGGCAGAAGAAAAAAAAAGAAGCCTGGGCCTGGACAGGCGATGGTGAAGGAAGTCAGAGTGTAACCCCCCGAAAATTAGTGTCCGGGCCTGGGCAGAAGAATTAGAAGCCTGGGCCTGGACACGCGATGGTGAAGGAAGTCAGAGTTTAACCCCCCGAAAATTAGTGTCCGGGCCTGGGCAGAAGAATTAGAAGCCTGGGCCTGGACAGGCAATGGTGAAGGAAGTCAGAGTTTAACCCCCCCAAAATTAGTGTCCGGGCCTGGGCAGAAGAATTAGAAGCCTGGGCCTGGACAAGCTATGGTGAAGGAAGTCAGAGTTAACCCTCCCAAAATTAGTGTCCGGGCCTGGGCAGAAGAATTAGAAGCTTGGGCCTGGACAAGCGATGGTGAAGGAAGTCAGTGTTTAACCCCCCCAAAATTAGTGTCCGGGCCTGGGCAGAGTAATTAGAAGCCTGGGCCTGGACAAGCGATGGTGAAGGAAGTCAGAGTTAACCCCCCCAAAATTAGTGTCCGGGCCTGGGCAGAAGAATTAGAAGCCTGGGCCTGGACACGCGATGGTGAAGGAAGTCAGAGTTTAACCCCCCGAAAATTAGTGTCCGGGCCTGGGCAGAAGAATTAGAAGCCTGGGCCTGGACAGGCAATGGTGAAGGAAGTCAGAGTTTAACCCCCCCAAAATTAGTGTCCGGGCCTGGGCAGAAGAATTAGAAGCCTGGGCCTGGACAAGCTATGGTGAAGGAAGTCAGAGTTAACCCTCCCAAAATTAGTGTCCGGGCCTGGGCAGAAGAATTAGAAGCGTGGGCCTGGACAAGCGATGGTGAAGGAAGTCAGTGTTTAACCCCCCCAAAATTAGTGTCCGGGCCTGGGCAGAGTAATTAGAAGCCTGGGCCTGGACAAGCGATGGTGAAGGAAGTCAGAGTTAACCCCCCCAAAATTAGTGTCCGGGCCTGGGCAGAAGAAAAAAAAAGAAGCCTGGGCCTGGACACGCGATGGAGAAGGAAGTCAGAGTTAACCCTCCCAAAATTAGTGTCCGGGCCTGGGCAGAAGAATTAGAAGCCTGGGCCTGGACAAGCGATGGTGAAGGAAGTCAGAGTTAACCCCCCCGGAAATTAGTGTCCGGGCCTGGGCAGAAGAATTAGAAGCCTGGGCCTGGACACACGATGGTGAAGGAAGTCAGATGGTGAAGGAAGTCAGAGTTAACCCCCCGGAAATTAGTGTCCGGGCCTGGGCAGAAGAATTAGAAGCCTGGGCCTGGACACGCGATGGTGAAGGAAGTCAGAGTTTAACCCCCCAAAATTAGTGTCCGGGCCTGGGCAGAAGAATTAGAAGCCTGGGCCTGGACACGCGATGGTGAAGGAAGTCAGAGTTTAACCCCCCGAAAATTAGTGTCCGGGCCTGGGCAGAAGAATTAGAAGCCTGGGCCTGGACACACGATGGTGAAGGAAGTCAGAGTTTAACCCCCCCAAAATTAGTGTCCGGGACTGCGCAGAAGAAACTGAAGCCTGGGCCTGGACACGCGATGGTGAAGGAAGTCAGAGTTTAACCCCCCCAAAATTAGTGTCCGGGCCTGGGCAGAAGAATTAGAAGCCTGGGCCTGGACAGGCGATGGTGAAGGAAGTCAGAGTTTAACCCCCCGAAAATTAGTGTCCGGGCCTGGGCAGAAGAATTAGAAGCCTGGGCCTGGACACACGATGGTGAAGGAAGTCAGAGTTTAACCCCCCGAAAATTAGTGTGCGGGCCTGGGCAGAAGAATTAGAAGCCTGGGCCTGGACAAGCGATGGTGAAGGAAGTCAGAGTTTAACCCCCCCAAAATTAGTGTCCGGGCCTGGGCAGAAGAATTAGAAGCCTGGGCCTGGACAAGCGATGGTGAAGGAAGTCAGATGGTGAAGGAAGTCAGAGTTAACCCCCCTAAAATTAGTGTCCGGGCCTGGGCAGAAGAATTAGAAGCCTGGGCCTGGACACACGATGGTGAAGGAAGTCAGAGTTTAACCCCCCGAAAATTAGTGTGCGGGCCTGGGCAGAAGAATTAGAAGCCTGGGCCTGGACACACGATGGTGAAGGAAGTCAGATGGTGAAGGAAGTCAGAGTTAACCCCCCCAAAATTAGTGTACGGGCCTGCGCAGAAGAATTAGAAGCCTGGGCCTGGACAAGCGATGGTGAAGGAACTCAGAGTTTAACCCCCCCAAAATTAGTGTCCGGGCCTGGGCAGAAGAATTAGAAGCCTGGGCCTGGACACGCGATGGTGAAAGAAGTCAGATGGTGAAGGAAGTCAGAGTTAACCCCCCCAAAATTAGTGTCCGGGCCTGCGCAGAAGAATTAGAAGCCTGGGCCTGGACAAGCGATGGTGAAGGAAGTCAGAGTTTAACCCCCCCAAAATTAGCGTCCGGGCCTGGGCAGAAGAAAAAAAAAGAAGCCTGGGCCTGGACACGCGATGGTGAAGGAAGTCAAAGTTAACCCCCCCGAAAATTAGCGTCCGAGCCTGGGCAGAAGAATTAGAAGCCTGGGCCTGGACAAGCGATGGTGAAGGAAGTCAGATGGTGAAGGAAATCAGAGTTTAACCCCCCCAAAATTAGTGTCCGGGCCTGGGCAGAAGAATTAGAAGCCTGGGCCTGGACAAGCGATGGTGAAGGAAGTCAGATGGTGAAGGAAGTCAGATGGTGAAGGAAGTCAGAGTTAACCCCCCGAAAATTAGTGTCCGGGCCTGGGCAGAAGAATTAGAAGCCTGGGCCTGGACAAGCGATGGTGAAGGAAGTCAGAGTTAACCCCCCCCAAAATCAGTGTCCAGGCCTGGGCAGAAGAATTAGAAGCCTGGGCCTGGACAGGCGATGGTGAAGGAAGTCAGATGGTGAAGGAAGTCAGAGTTAACCCCCCGAAAATTAGTGTCCGGGCCTGGGCAGAAGAATTAGGAGCCTGGGCCTGGACAAGCGATGGTGAAGGAAGTCAGAGTTTAACCCTCCCAAAATTAGTGTCCGGGCCTGGGTAGAAGAATTAGAAGCCTGGGCCTGGACAAGCGATGGTGAAGGAAGTCAGAGTTAACCCCCCCCAAAATCAGTGTCCGGGCCTTGGCAGAAGAATTAGAAGCCTGGGCCTGGACACGCGATGGTGAAGGAAGTCAGAGTTTAACCCCCCAAAATTAGTGTCCGGGCCTGGGCAGAAGAATTAGAAGCCTGGGCCTGGACAAGCGATGGTGAAAGAAGTCAGATGGTGAAGGAAGTCAGAGTTTAACCCCCCCAAAATTAGTGTCCGGGACTGCGCAGAAGAAACTGAAGCCTGGGCCTGGACACGCGATGGTGAAGGAAGTCAGGGTTTAACCCCCCCAAAATTAGTGTCCGGGCCTGGGCAGAAGAATTAGAAGCCTGGGCCTGGACAGGCGATGGTGAAGGAAGTCAGAGTTTAACCCCCCGAAAATTAGTGTCCGGGCCTGGGCAGAAGAATTAGAAGCCTGGGCCTGGACACACGATGGTGAAGGAAGTCAGAGTTTAACCCCCCGAAAATTAGTGTGCGGGCCTGGGCAGAAGAATTAGAAGCCTGGGCCTGGACAAGCGATGGTGAAGGAAGTCAGAGTTTAACCCCCCAAAATTAGTGTCCGGGCCTGGGCAGAAGAATTAGAAGCCTGGGCCTGGACAAGCGATGGTGAAGGAAGTCAGATGGTGAAGGAAGTCAGAGTTAACCCCCCTAAAATTAGTGTCCGGGCCTGGGCAGAAGAATTAGAAGCCTGGGCCTGGACACACGATGGTGAAGGAAGTCAGAGTTTAACCCCCCGAAAATTAGTGTGCGGGCCTGGGCAGAAGAATTAGAAGCCTGGGCCTGGACACACGATGGTGAAGGAAGTCAGATGGTGAAGGAAGTCAGAGTTAACCCCCCCAAAATTAGTGTCCGGGCCTGCGCAGAAGAATTAGAAGCCTGGGCCTGGACAAGCGATGGTGAAGGAACTCAGAGTTTAACCCCCCCCAAAATTAGTGTCCGGGCCTGGGCAGAAGAATTAGAAGCCTGGGCCTGGACACGCGATGGTGAAAGAAGTCAGATGGTGAAGGAAGTCAGAGTTAACCCCCCCAAAATTAGTGTCCGGGCCTGCGCAGAAGAATTAGAAGCCTGGGCCTGGACAAGCGATGGTGAAGGAAGTCAGATGGTGAAGGAATTCAGATGGTGAAGGAACTCAGAGTTTAACCCCCCCAAAATTAGTGTCCGGGCCTGGGCAGAAGAATTAGGAGCCTGGGCCTGGACAAGCGATGGTGAAGGAAGTCAGAGTTTAACCGCCCCAAAATTAGTGTCCGGGCCTGGGCAAAAGAATTAGAAGCCTGGGCCTGGACAAGCGATGGTGAAGGAAGTCAGAGTTAACCCCCCCAAAATCAGTGTCCGGGCCTGGGCAGAAGAATTAGAAGCCTGGGCCTGGACACGCGATGGTGAAGGAACTCAGAGTTTAACCACCCAAAATTAGTGTCCGGGCCTGGGCAGAAGAATTAGAAGCCTGGGCCTGGACAAGCGATGGTGAAGGAAGTCAGAGTTAACCCCCCCAAAATTAGTGTTCGGGCCTGGGCAGAAGAATTAGAAGCCTGGGCCTGGACAAGCGATGGTGAAGGAAGTCAGAGTTAACCCCCCCAAAATTAGTGTCCGGGCCTGGGCAGAAGAATTAGAAGCCTGGGCCTGGACAGGCGATGGTGAAGGAAGTCAGAGTTTAACCCCCCCAAAATTAGTGTCCGGGCCTGGGCAGAAGAATTAGAAGCCTGGGCCTGGACAAGCGATGGTGAAGGAAGTCAGAGTTAACCCCCCCAAAATCAGTGTCCGGGCCTGGGCAGAAGAATTAGAAGCCTGGGCCTGGACAAGCGATGGTGAAGCAAGTCAGAGTTAACCCCCCCAAAATTAGTGTCCGGGCCTGGGTAGAAGAATTAGAAGCCTGGGCCTGGACAAGCGATGGTGAAGCAAGTCAGAGTTAACCCCCCCAAAATTAGTGTCCGGGCCTGGGTAGAAGAATTAGAAGCCTGGGCCTGGACAAGCGATGGTGAAGGAAGTCAGAGTTAACCCCCCCCAAAATCAGTGTCCGGGCCTGGGTAGAAGAATTAGAAGCCTGGGCCTGGACAAGCGATGGTGAAGGAAGTCAGAGTTAACCCCCCCAAATTAGTGTCCGGGCCTGGGCAGAAGAATTACAAGCCTGGGCCTGGACAAGCGATGGTGAAGGACGTCAGATGGTGAAGGAAGTCAGAGTCAACCCTCCCAAAATTAGTGTCCGGGCCTGGGCAGAAGAAAAAAAAAGAAGCCTGGGCCTGGACAGGCGATGGTGAAGGAAGTCAGTGTTTAACCCCCCCAAAATTAGTGTCCGGGCCTGGGCAGAAGAATTAGAAGCCTGGGCCTGGACAAGCGATGGTGAAGGAAGTCAGAGTTAACCCCCCAAAATTAGTGTCCGGGCCTGGGCAGAAGAATTAGAAGCCTGGGCCTGGACAAGCGATGGTGAAGGAAGTCAGATGGTGAAGGAAGTCAGAGTTAACCCCCCAAAATTAGTGTCCGGGCCTGGGCAGAAGAAAAAAATAAGAAGCCTGGGCCTGGACAGGCAATGGTGAAGGAAGTCAGAGTTTAACCCTCCCAAAATTAGTGTCCGGGCCTGGGCAGAAGAAAAAAAAAGAAGCCTGGGCCTGGACAGGCAATGGTGAAGGAAGTCAGAGTTTAACCCCCCCAAAATTAGTGTCCGGGCCTGGGCAGAAGAATTAGAAGCCTGGGCCTGGACACGCGATGGAGAAGGAAGTCAGAGTTAACCCTCCCAAAATTAGTGTCCGGGCCTGGGCAGAAGAATTAGAAGCCTGGGCCTGGACAAGCGATGGTGAAGGAAGTCAGATGGTGAAGGAAGTCAGAGTTAACCCCCCGGAAATTAGTGTCCGGGCCTGGGCAGAAGAATTAGAAGTCTGGGCCTGGACAAGCGATGGTGAAGGAAGTCAGAGTTAACCCCCCCCAAAATCAGTGTCCGGGCCTTGGCAGAAGAATTAGAAGCCTGGGCCTGGACAAGCGATGGTGAAGGAAGTCAGAGTTAACCCCCCCCAAAATCAGTGTCCGGGCCTGGGCAGAAGAATTAGAAGCCTGGGCCTGGACACGCGATGGTGAAGGAACTCAGAGTTTAACCACCCAAAATTAGTGTCCGGGCCTGGGCAGAAGAATTAGAAGCCTGGGCCTGGACAAGCGATGGTGAAGGAAGTCAGAGTTAACCCCCCCAAAATTAGTGTTCGGGCCTGGGCAGAAGAATTAGAAGCCTGGGCCTGGACAAGCGATGGTGAAGGAAGTCAGAGTTAACCCCCCCAAAATTAGTGTCCGGGCCTGGGCAGAAGAATTAGAAGCCTGGGCCTGGACAGGCGATGGTGAAGGAAGTCAGAGTTTAACCCCCCCAAAATTAGTGTCCGGGCCTGGGCAGAAGAATTAGAAGCCTGGGCCTGGACAAGCGATGGTGAAGGAAGTCAGAGTTAACCCCCCCAAAATCAGTGTCCGGGCCTGGGCAGAAGAATTAGAAGCCTGGGCCTGGACAAGCGATGGTGAAGCAAGTCAGAGTTAACCCCCCCAAAATTAGTGTCCGGGCCTGGGTAGAAGAATTAGAAGCCTGGGCCTGGACAAGCGATGGTGAAGCAAGTCAGAGTTAACCCCCCCAAAATTAGTGTCCGGGCCTGGGTAGAAGAATTAGAAGCCTGGGCCTGGACAAGCGATGGTGAAGGAAGTCAGAGTTAACCCCCCCCAAAATCAGTGTCCGGGCCTGGGTAGAAGAATTAGAAGCCTGGGCCTGGACAAGCGATGGTGAAGGACGTCAGATGGTGAAGGAAGTCAGAGTCAACCCTCCCAAAATTAGTGTCCGGGCCTGGGCAGAAGAAAAAAAAAGAAGCCTGGGCCTGGACAGGCGATGGTGAAGGAAGTCAGTGTTTAACCCCCCCAAAATTAGTGTCCGGGCCTGGGCAGAAGAATTAGAAGCCTGGGCCTGGACAAGCGATGGTGAAGGAAGTCAGAGTTAACCCCCCAAAATTAGTGTCCGGGCCTGGGCAGAAGAATTAGAAGCCTGGGCCTGGACAAGCGATGGTGAAGGAAGTCAGATGGTGAAGGAAGTCAGAGTTAACCCCCCAAAATTAGTGTCCGGGCCTGGGCAGAAGAAAAAAATAAGAAGCCTGGGCCTGGACAGGCAATGGTGAAGGAAGTCAGAGTTTAACCCTCCCAAAATTAGTGTCCGGGCCTGGGCAGAAGAAAAAAAAAGAAGCCTGGGCCTGGACAGGCAATGGTGAAGGAAGTCAGAGTTTAACCCCCCCAAAATTAGTGTCCGGGCCTGGGCAGAAGAATTAGAAGCCTGGGCCTGGACACGCGATGGAGAAGGAAGTCAGAGTTAACCCTCCCAAAATTAGTGTCCGGGCCTGGGCACAAGAATTAGAAGCCTGGGCCTGGACAAGCGATGGTGAAGGAAGTCAGATGGTGAAGGAAGTCAGAGTTAACCCCCCGGAAATTAGTGTCCGGGCCTGGGCAGAAGAATTAGAAGCCTGGGCCTGGACAAGCGATGGTGAAGGAAGTCAGAGTTTAACCCCCCGAAAATTAGTGTGCGGGCCTGGGCAGAAGAATTAGAAGCCTGGGCCTGGACAAGCGATGGTGAAGGAAGTCAGAGTTAACCCCCCCCCAAAATCAGTGTCCGGGCCTTGGCAGAAGAATTAGAAGCCTGGGCCTGGACACGCTATGGTGTAGGAAGTCAGAGTTTAACCCCCCAAAATTAGTGTCCGGGCCTGGGCAGAAGAATTAGAAGCCTGGGCCTGGACACGCGATGGTGAAGGAAGTCAGAGTTTAACCCCCCAAAATTAGTGTCCGGGCCTGGGCAGAAGAATTAGAAGCCTGGGCCTGGACAAGCGATGGTGAAAGAAGTCAGATGGTGAAGGAAGTCAGAGTTAACCCCCCAAAATTAGTGTCCGGGCCTGGGCAGAAGAATTAGAAGCCTGGGCCTGGACAAGCGATGGTGAAGGAAGTCAGAGTTAACCCCCCCAAAATTAGTGTTCGGGCCTGGGCAGAAGAATTAGAAGCCTGGGCCTGGACAAGCGATGGTGAAGGAAGTCAGAGTTAACCCCCCCAAAATTAGTGTTCGGGCCTGGGCAGAAGAATTAGAAGCCTGGGCCTGGGACAAGCGATGGTGAAGGAAGTCAGAGTTAACCCCCCCCAAAATTAGTGTCCGGGCCTGGGCAGAAGAATTAGAAGCCTGGGCCTGGACAGGCGATGGTGAAGGAAGTCAGAGTTTAACCCCCCCAAAATTAGTGTCCGGGCCTGGGCAGAAGAATTAGAAGCCTGGGCCTGGACAAGCGATGGTGAAGGAAGTCAGAGTTAACCCCCCCAAAATTAGTGTCCGGGCCTGGGTAGAAGAATTAGAAGCCTGGGCCTGGACAAGCGATGGTGAAGCAAGTCAGAGTTAACCCCCCCAAAATTAGTGTCCGGGCCTGGGTAGAAGAATTAGAAGCCTGGGCCTGGACAAGCGATGGTGAAGGAAGTCAGAGTTAACCCCCCCCAAAATCAGTGTCCGGGCCTGGGCAGAAGAATTAGAAGCCTGGGCCTGGGCAAGCGATGGTGAAGGAAGTCAGATGGTGAAGGAAGTCAGAGTCAACCCCCCCAAAATTAGTGTCCGGGCCTGGGCAGAGGAATTAGAAGCCTGGGCCTGGACAAGCGATGGTGAAGGAAGTCAGAGTTAACCCTCCCAAAATTAGTGTCCAGGCCTGGGCAGAGGAATTAGAAGCCTGGGCCTGGACAAGCGATGGTGAAGGAAGTCAGAGTTAACCCCCCAAATTAGTGTCCGGGCCTGGGCAGAAGAATTAGAAGCCTGGGCCTGGACAGGCGATGGTGAAGGACGTCAGATGGTGAAGGAAGTCAGAGTCAACCCTCCCAAAATTAGTGTCCGGGCCTGGGCAGAAGAATTAGAAGCCTGGGCCTGGACAAGCGATGGTGAAGGAAGTCAGAGTTTAACCCTCCCAAAATTAGTGTCCGGGCCTCGGCAGAAGAAAAAAAAAGAAGCCTGGGCCTGGACAGGCGATGGTGAAGGAAGTCAGTGTTTAACCCCCCCAAAATTAGTGTCTGGGCCTGGGCAGAAGAATTAGAAGCCTGGGCCTGGACAAGCGATGGTGAAGGAAGTCAGAGTTTAACCCTCCCAAAATTAGTGTCCGGGCCTCGGCAGAAGAAAAAAAAAGAAGCCTGGGCCTGGACAAGCGATGGTGAAGGAAGTCAGAGTTAACCCCCCCAAAATTAGTGTCCGGGCCTGGGCAGAAGAATTAGAAGCCTGGGCCTGGACACGCGATGGTGAAGGAAGTCAGAGTTTAACCCCCCCAAAATTAGTGTCCGGGCCTGGGCAGAAGAATTAGAAGCCTGGGCCTGGACAAGCGATGGTGAAGGAAATCAGAGTTTAAGCCCCCAAAATTAGTGTCCGGGCCTGGGCAGAAGAATTAGAAGCCTGGGCCTGGACAAGCGATGGTGAAGGAAGTCAGATGGTGAAGGAAGTCAGATGGTGAAGGAAGTCAGATGGTGAAGGAAGTCAGAGTTAACCCCCCGAAAATTAGTGTCCGGGCCTGGGCAGAAGAATTAGGAGCCTGGGCCTGGACAAGCGATGGTGAAGGAAGTCAGAGTTTAACCGCCCCAAAATTAGTGTCCGGGCCTGGGCAGAAGAATTAGAAGCCTGGGCCTGGACAAGCGATGGTGAAGGAAGTCAGAGTTAACCCCCCCCAAAATCAGTGTCCGGGCCTGGGCAGAAGAATTAGAAGCCTGGGCCTGGACAAGCGATGGTGAAGGAAGTCAGATGGTGAAGGAAGTCAGATGGTGAAGGAAGTCAGAGTTAACCCCCCGAAAATTAGTGTCCGGGCCTGGGCAGAAGAATTAGGAGCCTGGGCCTGGACAAGCGATGGTGAAGGAAGTCAGAGTTTAACCCTCCCAAAATTAGTGTCCGGGCCTGGGCAGAAGAATTAGAAGCCTGGGCCTGGACAAGCGATGGTGAAGGAAGTCAGAGTTAACCCCCCCAAAATCAGTGTCCGGGCCTTGGCAGAAGAATTAGAAGCCTGGGCCTGGACACGCGATGGTGAAGGAAGTCAGAGTTTAACCCCCCAAAATTAGTGTCCGGGCCTGGGCAGAAGAATTAGAAGCCTGGGCCTGGACACGCTATGGTGAAGGAAGTCAGAGTTTAACCCCCCAAAATTAGTGTCCGGGCCTGGGCAGAAGAATTAGAAGCCTGGGCCTGGACACGCGATGGTGAAGGAAGTCAGAGTTTAACACCCCAAAATTAGTGTCCGGGACTGGGCAGAAGAATTAGAAGCCTGGGCCTGGACAAGCGATGGTGAAAGAAGTCAGATGGTGAAGGAAGTCAGAGTTTAACCCCCCCAAAATTAGTGTCCGGGCCTGGGCAGAAGAATTAGAAGCCTGGGCCTGGACAAGCGATGGTGAAGGAAGTCAGAGTTTAACTGCCCCAAAATTAGTGTCCGGGCCTGGGCAGAAGAATTAGAAGCCTGGGCCTGGACAAGCGATGGTGAAGGAAGTCAGAGTTTAACTGCCCCAAAATTAGTGTCCGGGACTGGGCAGAAGAATTAGAAGCCTGGGCCTGGACAAGCGATGGTGAAAGAAGTCAGATGGTGAAGGAAGTCAGAGTTAATCCCCCCAAAATTAGTGTCCGGGCCTGGGCAGAAGAATTAGAAGCCTGGGCCTGGACAAGCGATGGTGAAGGAAGTCAGAGTTAATCCCCCCAAAATTAGTGTCCGGGCCTGGGCAGAAGAATTAGAAGCCTGGGCCTGGACAAGCGATGGTGAAGGAAGTCAGAGTTAATCCCCCCAAAATTAGTGTCCGGGCCTGGGCAGAAGAATTAGAAGCCTGGGCCTGGACAAGCGATGGTGAAGGAAGTCAGAGTTAACCCCCCCAAAATTAGTGTCCGGGCCTGGGCAGAAGAATTAGAAGCCTGGGCCTGGACACGCGATGGTGAAGGAAGTCAGAGTTTAACCCCCCAAAATTAGTGTCCGGGCCTGGGCAGAAGAATTAGAAGCCTGGGCCTGGACAAGCGATGGTGAAGGAAATCAGAGTTTAACCCCCCCAAAATTAGTGTCCGGGCCTGGGCAGAAGAATTAGAAGCCTGGGCCTGGACAAGCGATGGTGAAGGAAACCAGAGTTAACCCCCCCAAAATTACTGTCCGGGCCTGGGCAGGAGAATTATAAGCCTGGGCCTGGACAAGCGATGGTGAAGGAAGTCAGATGGTGAAGGAAGTCAGAGTTAACCCCCCAAAATTAGTGTCCGGGCCTGGGCAGAAGAAAAAAAAGAAGCCTGGGCCTGGACAGACGATGGTGAAGGAAGTCAGAGTTTAACCCTCCCAAAATTAGTGTCCGGGCCTGGGCAGAAGAAAAAAAAAGAAGCCTGGGCCTGGACAGGCGATGGTGAAGGAAGTCAGAGTTAACCCCCCCAAAATTAGTGTCCGGGCCTGGGCAGAAGAATTAGAAGCCTGGGCCTGGACAAGCGATGGTGCAGGAAGTCAGAGTTAACCCTCCCAAAATTAGTGTCCGGGCCTGGGCAGAAGAATTAGAAGCCTGGGCCTGGACACGCGATGGTGAAGGAAGTCAGAGTTTAACCCCCCAAAATTAGTGTCCGGGCCTGGGCAGAAGAATTAGAAGCCTGGGCCTGGACACGCTATGGTGAAGGAAGTCAGAGTTTAACCCCCCAAAATTAGTGTCCGGGCCTGGGCAGAAGAATTAGAAGCCTGGGCCTGGACACGCGATGGTGAAGGAAGTCAGAGTTTAACCCCCCAAAATTAGTGTCCGGGCCTGGGCAGAAGAATTAGAAGCCTGGGCCTGGACACGCGATGGTGAAGGAAGTCAGAGTTTAACACCCCAAAATTAGTGTCCGGGCCTGGGCAGAAGAATTAGAAGCCTGGGCCTGGACAAGCGATGGTGAAAGAAGTCAGATGGTGAAGGAAGTCAGAGTTTAACCCCCCAAAATTAGTGTCCGGGACTGCGCAGAAGAAACTGAAGCTGGGCCTGGACACGCGATGGTGAAGGAAGTCAGAGTTTAACCCCCCCAAAATTAGTGTCCGGGCCTGGGCAGAAGAATTAGAAGCCTGGGCCTGGACAAGCGATGGTGAAGGAAGTCAGAGTTTAACTGCCCCAAAATTAGTGTCCGGGCCTGGGCAGAAGAAAAAAAAAGAAGCCTGGGCCTGGACAAGCGATGGTGAAGGAAGTCAGAGTTAATCCCCCCAAAATTAGTGTCCGGGCCTGGGCAGAAGAATTAGAAGCCTGGGCCTGGACAAGCGATGGTGAAGGAAGTCAGAGTTAATCCCCCCAAAATTAGTGTCCGGGCCTGGGCAGAAGAATTAGAAGCCTGGGCCTGGACAAGCGATGGTGAAGGAAGTCAGAGTTAATCCCCCAAAATTAGTGTCCGGGCCTGGGCAGAAGAATTAGAAGCCTGGGCCTGGACAAGCGATGGTGAAGGAAGTCAGAGTTTACCCCCCCCAAAATTAGTGTCCGGGCCTGGGCAGAAGAATTAGAAGCCTGGGCCTGGACAAGCGATGGTGAAGGAAACCAGAGTTAACCCCCCCAAAATTACTGTCCGGGCCTGGGCAGGAGAATTATAAGCCTGGGCCTGGGACAAGCGATGGTGAAGGAAGTCAGATGGTGAAGGAAGTCAGAGTTAACCCCCCAAAATTAGTGTCCGGGCCTGGGCAGAAGAAAAAAAAGAAGCCTGGGCCTGGACAGACGATGGTGAAGGAAGTCAGAGTTTAACCCTCCCAAAATTAGTGTCCGGGCCTGGGCAGAAGAAAAAAAAAGAAGCCTGGGCCTGGACAGGCGATGGTGAAGGAAGTCAGAGTTAACCCCCCCAAAATTAGTGTCCGGGCCTGGGCAGAAGAATTAGAAGCCTGGGCCTGGACAAGCGATGGTGAAGGAAGTCAGAGTTAACCCTCCTAAAATTAGTGTCCGGGCCTGGGCAGAAGAATTAGAAGCCTGGGCCTGGACAAGCGATGGTGCAGGAAGTCAGAGTTAACCCTCCCAAAATTAGTGTCCGGGCCTGGGCAGAAGAATTAGAAGCCTGGGCCTGGACAAGCGATGGTGAAGGAAGTCAGATGGTGAAGGAAGTCAGAGTTAACCCCCGAAAATTAGTGTCCGGGCCTGGGCAGAAGAATTAGAAGCCTGGGCCTGGACAAGCGATGGTGAAGGAAGTCAGATGGTGAAGGAAGTCAGAGTTAACCCCCCCAAAATTAGTGTCCGGGCCTGGGCAGAAGAATTAGAAGCCTGGGCCTGGACAAGCGATGGTGAAGGAAGTCAGAGTTAACCCTCCTAAAATTAGTGTCCGGGCCTGGGCAGAAGAATTAGAAGCCTGGGCCTGGACAAGCGATGGTGCAGGAAGTCAGAGTTAACCCTCCCAAAATTAGTGTCCGGGCCTGGGCAGAAGAATTAGAAGCCTGGGCCTGGACACGCGATGGTGAAGGAAGTCAGAGTTTAACCCCCCAAAATTAGTGTCCGGGCCTGGGCAGAAGAATTAGAAGCCTGGGCCTGGACAAGCGATGGTGAAGGTAGTCAGTGTTTAACCCCCCCAAAATTAGTGTCCGGGCCTGGGCAGAAGAAAAAAAAAGAAGCCTGGGCCTGGACAAGCGATGGTGAAGGAAGTCAGATGGTGAAGGAAGTCAGAGTTAACCCCCCCAAAATTAGTGTCCGGGCCTGGGCAGAAGAATTAGAAGCCTGGGCCTGGACACGCGATGGTGAAGCAAGTCATAGTTTAACCCCCCCAAAATTAGTGTCCGGGCCTGGGCAGAAGAATTAGAAGCCTGGGCCTGGACACGCGATGGTGAAGGAAGTCAGAGTTTAACCCCCCCAAAATTAGTGTCCGGGCCTGGGCAGAAGAAAAAAAAAAAAAAAGCCTGGGCCTGGACATGCGATGGTGAAGGAAGTCAGTGTTTAACCCCCCCAAAATTAGTGTCCGGGCCTGGGCAGAAGAAAAAAAAAGAAGCCTGGGCCTGGAGAAGCGATGGTGAAGGAAGTCAGAGTTTAACCCCCCAAAATTAGTGTCCGGGCCTGGGCAGAAGAATTAGAAGCCTGGGCCTGGACAAGCGATGGTGAAGGAAGTCAGAGTTAACCCCCCGAAAATTAGTGTCCGGGCCTGGGCAGAAGAATTAGGAGCCTGGGCCTGGACAAGCGATGGTGAAGGAAGTCAGAGTTTAACCCTCCCAAAATTAGTGTCCGGGCCTGGGCAGAAGAATTAGAAGCCTGGGCCTGGAGAAGCGATGGTGAAGGAAGTCAGAGTTTAACCCCCCAAAATTAGTGTCCGGGCCTGGGCAGAAGAATTAGAAGCCTGGGCCTGGACAAGCGATGGTGAAGGAAGTCAGAGTTAACCCCCCGAAAATTAGTGTCCGGGCCTGGGCAGAAGAATTAGGAGCCTGGGCCTGGACAAGCGATGGTGAAGGAAGTCAGAGTTTAACCCTCCCAAAATTAGTGTCCGGGCCTGGGCAGAAGAATTAGAAGCCTGGGCCTGGACAAGCGATGGTGAAGGAAGTCAGAGTTTAACCCCCCAAAATTAGTGTCCGGGCCTGGGCAGAAGAATTAGAAGCCTGGGCCTGGACACGCGATGGTGAAGGAAGTCAGAGTTTAACCCCCCAAAATTAGTGTCCGGGCCTGGGCAGAAGAATTAGAAGCCTGGGCTGGACACGCTATGGTGAAGGAAGTCAGAGTTTAACCCCCCAAAATTAGTGTCCGGGCCTGGGCAGAAGAATTAGAAGCCTGGGCCTGGACACGCGATGGTGAAGGAAGTCAGAGTTTAACACCCCAAAATTAGTGTCCGGGACTGGGCAGAAGAATTAGAAGCCTGGGCCTGGACAAGCGATGGTGAAAGAAGTCAGATGGTGAAGGAAGTCAGAGTTTAACCCCCCCAAAATTAGTGTCCGGGCCTGGGCAGAAGAATTAGAAGCCTGGGCCTGGACAAGCGATGGTGAAGGAAGTCAGAGTTTAACTGCCCCAAAATTAGTGTCCGGGCCTGGGCAGAAGAATTAGAAGCCTGGGCCTGGACAAGCGATGGTGAAGGAAGTCAGAGTTTAACTGCCCCAAAATTAGTGTCCGGGACTGGGCAGAAGAATTAGAAGCCTGGGCCTGGACAAGCGATGGTGAAAGAAGTCAGATGGTGAAGGAAGTCAGAGTTAATCCCCCCAAAATTAGTGTCCGGGCCTGGGCAGAAGAATTAGAAGCCTGGGCCTGGACAAGCGATGGTGAAGGAAGTCAGAGTTAATCCCCCCAAAATTAGTGTCCGGGCCTGGGCAGAAGAATTAGAAGCCTGGGCCTGGACAAGCGATGGTGAAGGAAGTCAGAGTTAATCCCCCCAAAATTAGTGTCCGGGCCTGGGCAGAAGAATTAGAAGCCTGGGCCTGGACAAGCGATGGTGAAGGAAGTCAGAGTTAACCCCCCCAAAATTAGTGTCCGGGGCCTGGGCAGAAGAATTAGAAGCCTGGGCCTGGACACGCGATGGTGAAGGAAGTCAGAGTTTAACCCCCCCAAAATTAGTGTCCGGGCCTGGGCAGAAGAATTAGAAGCCTGGGCCTGGACAAGCGATGGTGAAGGAAATCAGAGTTTAACCCCCCCAAAATTAGTGTCCGGGCCTGGGCAGAAGAATTAGAAGCCTGGGCCTGGACAAGCGATGGTGAAGGAAACCAGAGTTAACCCCCCCAAAATTACTGTCCGGGCCTGGGCAGGAGAATTATAAGCCTGGGCCTGGACAAGCGATGGTGAAGGAAGTCAGATGGTGAAGGAAGTCAGAGTTAACCCCCCAAAATTAGTGTCCGGGCCTGGGCAGAAGAAAAAAAAAGAAGCCTGGGCCTGGACAGACGATGGTGAAGGAAGTCAGAGTTTAACCCTCCCAAAATTAGTGTCCGGGCCTGGGCAGAAGAAAAAAAAAGAAGCCTGGGCCTGGACAGGCGATGGTGAAGGAAGTCAGAGTTAACCCCCCCAAAATTAGTGTCCGGGCCTGGGCAGAAGAATTAGAAGCCTGGGCCTGGACAAGCGATGGTGCAGGAAGTCAGAGTTAACCCTCCCAAAATTAGTGTCCGGGCCTGGGCAGAAGAATTAGAAGCCTGGGCCTGGACACGCGATGGTGAAGGAAGTCAGAGTTTAACCCCCCAAAATTAGTGTCCGGGCCTGGGCAGAAGAATTAGAAGCCTGGGCCTGGACACGCTATGGTGAAGGAAGTCAGAGTTTAACCCCCCAAAATTAGTGTCCGGGCCTGGGCAGAAGAATTAGAAGCCTGGGCCTGGACACGCGATGGTGAAGGAAGTCAGAGTTTAACCCCCCAAAATTAGTGTCCGGGCCTGGGCAGAAGAATTAGAAGCCTGGGCCTGGACACGCGATGGTGAAGGAAGTCAGAGTTTAACACCCCAAAATTAGTGTCCGGGCCTGGGCAGAAGAATTAGAAGCCTGGGCCTGGACAAGCGATGGTGAAAGAAGTCAGATGGTGAAGGAAGTCAGAGTTTAACCCCCCCAAAATTAGTGTCCGGGACTGCGCAGAAGAAACTGAAGCCTGGGCCTGGACACGCGATGGTGAAGGAAGTCAGAGTTTAACCCCCCCAAAATTAGTGTCCGGGCCTGGGCAGAAGAATTAGAAGCCTGGGCCTGGACAAGTGATGGTGAAGGAAGTCAGAGTTTAACTGCCCCAAAATTAGTGTCCGGGCCTGGGCAGAAGAAAAAAAAAGAAGCCTGGGCCTGGACAAGCGATGGTGAAGGAAGTCAGAGTTAATCCCCCAAAATTAGTGTCCGGGCCTGGGCAGAAGAATTAGAAGCCTGGGCCTGGACAAGCGATGGTGAAGGAAGTCAGAGTTAATCCCCCCAAAATTAGTGTCCGGGCCTGGGCAGAAGAATTAGAAGCCTGGGCCTGGACAAGCGATGGTGAAGGAAGTCAGAGTTTACCCCCCCAAAATTAGTGTCCGGGCCTGGGCAGAAGAATTAGAAGCCTGGGCCTGGACAAGCGATGGTGAAGGAAACCAGAGTTAACCCCCCCAAAATTACTGTCCGGGCCTGGGCAGGAGAATTATAAGCCTGGGCCTGGACAAGCGATGGTGAAGGAAGTCAGATGGTGAAGGAAGTCAGAGTTAACCCCCCAAAATTAGTGTCCGGGCCTGGGCAGAAGAAAAAAAGAAGCCTGGGCCTGGACAGACGATGGTGAAGGAAGTCAGAGTTTAACCCTCCCAAAATTAGTGTCCGGGCCTGGGCAGAAGAAAAAAAAAGAAGCCTGGGCCTGGACAGGCGATGGTGAAGGAAGTCAGAGTTAACCCCCCCAAAATTAGTGTCCGGGCCTGGGCAGAAGAATTAGAAGCCTGGGCCTGGACAAGCGATGGTGAAGGAAGTCAGAGTTAACCCTCCTAAAATTAGTGTCCGGGCCTGGGCAGAAGAATTAGAAGCCTGGGCCTGGACAAGCGATGGTGCAGGAAGTCAGAGTTAACCCTCCCAAAATTAGTGTCCGGGCCTGGGCAGAAGAATTAGAAGCCTGGGCCTGGACAAGCGATGGTGAAGGAAGTCAGATGGTGAAGGAAGTCAGAGTTAACCCCCCGAAAATTAGTGTCCGGG
>NW_027051981.1:0-42261 GCF_036321145.2 Pelmatolapia mariae
AGTTCAACTTATGTAACACTCGACTCCAGGTACACGGCACCCAGCTGAAAACACTTCACGCAAGTCGAGTTGCCCGAAATTCACAGAATTTACAGAAAATGTAAAATTTTTGTGATATCGGCATATGGGATTTTGGTCATATCGCACAGCCCTTGTGCAAATATATTTTAAATTTCATATGATAGGGATTCGTTCAAAGCAGAAATACTCATTGAGCAACATAAGTATGTTTATTTTTGATTCTACATTTGTTTACACTGTCATTAAAGGCATTACATATATAAACTGCCAAAAAAGGTGTATGGCTTACTAAGTTTGTGGTATTTATTATTTGCTGACTTTAAGCCCAGCCTCACAGTCTACATGTAGCCAGAAAAAATAGTTTTCCTGTGTCTGTCATTTGCACATGTGCCTCATTGTGTTTGATTTTGTCAAGTCTTCAAGAAAAATGAGCTGGAAGACCTTTCAGGAACAATGGCAGTCACAACATCAGTGATTATAAATTACAAGAGCTATCACACATGACAGAGGCACCACATGTCTGTAATCAATCAATAAACCTGCCACGCCCCCTCTTTATACTTTTTGCCAGTTGCAGTTGGGACTCAACGGACCCCCATGGGACAGCGCAGGGCAGCAGTAACATCAGCTGTAAATTACTGCAGATAAAGAGCTGGCTTTCCCTCTTTGATGACAGTCATGCCTGGAGCTTTATATGCAGCACCCATCTGCCCTAACATTTGGCCTTTTCCTCTTTCGCTTTTCCTAACATAGCCTGGTTTCTTGTATGAGAAAAATAGCCAAATTTTAAAAAGAAATGACCGCATTAACATACGCTGTTGTTCTCCTTGTGATGTGTGTAAGCGTGAGCAGTCCTATTTAAACCTTTGTAGCAATGGGAATTGAGAACCAGTTCCAGCTGAGATCAGATTCCAAATTGTTCACTTAATTGCAATCATATGACTCCATTGATGTGTGTGTGTGTGTGTATATATATTTTTAATCACCGCTGGCATGTTTTCTGTCTGTCATACAGTGTAAAATTATAATGTCAAAGTTATGGTGATGAGGCTTTTCCACACCTAAGATGAATGGAAGTAGTCTTTTTTTTTTTTTTCTCTCTCATGCAGAAAACTGGCTAAGATGAAAAGTCCAACCTATAAGCAGAATTAGTAATGGTATTTGTATTAGCATTATCCACACCCTCTATAACGGGAGCTGGTAAGGAAGCAAGACCAGAGTATCGCATGGTACGATTTAGTTTTGTTTCACAGCAGACAACGGGTCAGAAAAACAAATGAGTTAAAAATGGTTTTAATAAAGAAAACCATTTTTGCAGTTCAGTGAGAGGTAGAACATTACGTGTAGTCAAGTTTTTCGTGCACTTGGGGAGTTTTTTCTTTTTTTCTTTTTTAAATTGGTGGGGCAGAACAAACACGAGCCCCCGTCTTTCTGTTAAGGCCATCTGTCATCCTTCTCTTCTACCCCTTTTATCCACAAAAAATTGTGGTTTTGCATGCAGTTTATGTGATTTAACCTTTTGACTTATTTTAATGAAAGAGCAGGTTTTTGTTTTTTATTTCATTGGTAAAGATTCATAGTCACCATATTTTAATTTTTTAACTGTGCCCTGTGGATTCTCTCACATTCTTTAATTAGCGAAAACTTTTCTCTCTGTAAGTATGTAGGTTGGGCCTCAGGATATCTGTGTCTGTCTTAGGTTAGAAAAGCTGAAATTTGCGCTGAAACCTAAGAAAAATTAGTATTTGATACTCGTTTGCGTCTTAGTTCTGTTTCAGTTGTCAGAGATTTGTCAGGGACCTCCCAACCCCCAGACATCCAGTTTCTTGCTCACTCCTGCACAAATGGCACTTCTAATATCTAAAAGGACAGGCGGTAAGCTTGCAATGCAGCCACTGATTGAGGCATTTATGCCTGTGCCTTGGGGCAACCAGAGAAATCATGAGAGAATGATGGTGAGGATCAGCGAAATGGATAAAGGCAGATGATGGGAGTTATTACCACCAACCTACTGCTTTTAGCTGACTTAATAGGCATCAATAAAAATGGGCGACATGGTATTTTAAATGCCACTCATTTCTCATGTCTGTGCTTGTATTTAAGCTTAAACAGACCATTTGACTGTTCTGTTTTTGCTCATTTTACTTGGAACAACTTTAGCTTCATGAGGTAGAGAAGAGTTAGACTGAAGCTCAGTATGTGTTTGTGTTTGCAGAAAACCTAGAAAACTTAAACTAAATCCCCAAGAGGAAGTAGGAGTACTTGAGGAGCTCCACATGACTATAAGTTTACCAATGGATGACGTTTCTGGTTGTATTTTCTTAAGAAAAACAAAATCCACGAAGTTTAAAGGTGAACAATACCATCTCTTCCTGCTGATTCAAGCAAGCCAAACTAAAGCATGTAGCTGTGTTAATGCGATGAGGAACACAAACAGTACAGATCACTGGATCATATTGCAACCACAAATGATATAATGAGAATGCATTTCTAAACTGGGTGCAGACTTCAAAAACTTGGTTTCCCCTGTTGTCATTAAATCCAAGCAGCCAGCCAAGAGGAAACAAACCTGTGGGTCAGATATCATGTATCCAGTTGCAGATTCCATGCAGGTGTAAATGGATCTTAACTGCTGTTGCTAAATTAGTCTGTTTAAAAAAACAAGGGTTTGTTCACCATAGATGAGATGATGGTATTTGTTAAAAATGGGGAGGGAAGAGAAGTCTTCCTGTTACAGATCCACATTCACTCCCTACCAGAGACAAAACTGAGTGTGCTTTAGATAGAAAAAGTCAGCATTAACCAATCATCACCTGCCGCTCTATATTGAAAAGCCAAAAAATAAAATAATATATTTCAGAGTTTTTCTGGCACCAGTTGGCAAGGGAAGCAACATTAAAAGTCTGGTTGACTAGTTGCATGCACACTTATTGCTACTGCCTCTTGGGATAACTTGCTATCTAGTTAATGCATTTGATTTAATAAAATGAAGTGTCACTATTACTCTGCTCTTAAAATCGTCTTGGCTGTACTCTGCTGTTTCTTTTCTTTTCTCTGTATGTTTGTGCTTGCCTTCAATGTAGAACTGGTGATTTCAGCTACCAGCACATGTTCATACAAAGGAGGAAAGACACTTCAGATTTTGCTTTAAATGACAATTCTGATATGGCTGAGTACTAGTGGGGCAACGGATCAAAAAGCTCACGGTTCGGATCGGATCACGGTTTTAACTCACGGATCGGATAAATTTTCGGATCAGCAAAAAAGAAAAAAAGACAAAATTTTAACATTTACTTATTAACTTTTTAAGTATTTTTTGCCTATTAAAAATATTCAACTCAAGACTCATTCCACTGCAATTATATAAAAACAAATTAAGGTGCAATATAGGGCAGTACAGGGCTTTATATCTACCACTCCGCTGTGATATAATGAGCGGTCACGGTCACGTAGCTTTCCGTTGACCTGGAGGTCCACCCGTTTGTAGTTGGGCAGCAAAAGATGCGTGGGACAGTTCAGCCATAACTTTAAACTTTTCCTGCTCATGCATGCCTGGGTACGATCTTGTCACTGAAGTGGACGCGCAACGGGATATCATAGTGTGGCTCAAGCACGTTCATCATAGTTTAAACTCCTTGTTTTGCACAAGGGAATACGGCCTCCCGTCTGCAGCTAAACACCCCAGTAGCTTTTGTAATAGCTTTAGCCTGGTCGGATTGGGGAGCAAAGGGCTGCTTAAATGCCGCAAACTCCTCTGCTCCTCCACTTGGACCGCTAGCGCTGGCCATAACTATCGCTTGACAGACTGACCACGCACACCATACACATACTTTTTTTTCCCTTCTTTTTCGAATCTTCGGCTCACGTGCGTGCCGAACCGTGGAGTGGGATCGGTTCGGATTGCGGATCAACCGTGATCCGTTGCACCACTACTGAGTACTAAATTCAGCAAACAGTTATTTTCATATTTTCTGTTTTTGATTTGGCGCAGGCTCGCTAAGTGGACTGTAAACAAAGCTATTGCAGTTTGACTATTGTCTGTAATAGAAGTAGTCTTGTTGGTTTTTAAAAATGTTTTAAACTGAAGGTCTGTAACTTTTCTTGACAATTGTTTTTGAGTGTCTCTGGGTACAATCAGTATTTATTTACTCAGTGAAGTCATTTTCCTCTGCTGTTCTTTCCAACTGTTGTTATAATGGCATACTTTCTTGGAGGATTTATTACTGCAGAAAGGAAACCTAAAATAAGAGTCCCTTTCCACTATTAAGTGGATTTGTTTTGCTATCCACCATATTATATTGAGCAACAATTAAAAGAATGCCAGTAGCCATGTTGCACCTGTCGCTCTGAGAGCAGACGCACATGGCTTTAGGGCAAGATGACAGAAATCTCCAGGCGGGACCACTGCTGGGGCTGCTTTTGTAGATATTTATAGCCATCACCTCAAGACAGTAGCCAAAGGGGGGCGGGGGAGAGAGTGATAAAGTCAGCTATGGGAGGGTATAAAGGAGCTTTATGAATGAATGTGTGAAAAGTTGACACACTGATTTGTGTGTATCCACTTTTGAGTAAATCACACATTGTTTCCCGAGTTACATATTTTTGTTGTCATATTTGCACTCATGTAAGTGACCCTTCTTTACCTGTGGATGTTTGTTTTCTTCTGCCTTTGAGACAGTGAAATGTGGAAAGTGAAATGTAATCGACGTTCCCATGTGAATTTTTCGATGAGAATCCTCCGGATGGTTATCACATCAATTCACACTGGTTCAACTTTATGCAGACTCTGTCCAAGGGAGCTTTTATTGTAAGGTCCGATTTAAACTTTTGCATTCCTACATACAGCTCCATGGATTATGTCTGAAGAAAACTTCAGGGCTGCAGTGCATATGTTAAAACGGTTAATGCCCGCCTTCCCCCTCCTTACGGTTGGGGTTCCCCAGACTGCATGTGGCCATACCCAACCAAAACATTGCTTTGCATTTTTGGTATCCAGCCAACAAGCTTAGGGGCAAGGTTGGGGTGTGTTTGTGTTTAGATTTCCATTTTGAAATGAAAAATGCAATGCCAGGCCTTAGCGTATGTAGTTGAAGTGAATACAGCTGCTTGGAGAGCATCCATGTGCCTGCCTGATAGACGGCATGGGCTGAGAGGAATGAGAGAGGAAAAGATGGATTGTCCCTTCAGCCTCAAACAAGCTTCCTCCACATGGAGCACCTGCGTGCCTGATGCTGGGGACAGACAGCGAGCTCGCAAGGCAGATCTGCAAGCCTGTGTTTACTCAGGGAAGTGTGTAGGCCAAGTGCCCTCATTAAAGCCGGGATCCTGACTGAATCTCAATGAAGACATCCAGCAGCAGTGCTCAGTCCTGTAGCATTAAGGTCTTGTTCATCATATACTGAAAAGTGATTTGCTTAACAGCGCCTTTCATACAGTGACATTTCTTGGCTTCATTACTTTCAGTTGCACAAATTCAGTAAATTGGCACTTTTGTGGAAGAAATTGTCAGTTGCATACATTCCAGTTATGTCCTCCACTCTTTACACAAGACCAACAAACCGCTTCACAACATGCTTTTGAAGAAACAAGTTAGCCAAATAAGATTTCAGGTAATTCTACTCTCGTCAGGCACGTTATACTGAATAGGCAAGTTAATGTCACTTATAGAGGGAAATAAAAACGGAGAGCTGCAGGGTTCGAAGCATGTTTCTTTGGTGATTTTGTGCCGTTAGGTAAACTCGTGATCAAGGCTGTGGAAAGTGATCTTGTTTCACAGTTTGTCCAAAGAGTTGATTCTTCTTAGTGATTCAAAGCTGTAAGACATGCACAGCTCCTGTGCTTTTGTCACCATCTTAATCACTAATTCTCAAACAAATCGTGGCTCCCTAGGCTCTCACCATTATGCTCACACCTCTGGATGGTGTGACACAAATATTCCTACGCCACCCAGCAGGAACCCCGAGTGCTGCTGGATTCTCTTGTCACACTGTGTTTGTCAGCCAGTAGCGATGCTTTATCACGCTTTATGCTTATTTTGTCTTGCACTGCAAGGGACAAGGCCACAGTGCAGCAGCAGTTAGCATGTTGGCTCATTAATATTTCATAATTAGAATGTTTGTGAACACTTGGACTGAGACCAAGGGTCAACTGAGGAGTAAGAGCCCTTTTTTCTTTTTCTTTTTTAAACACAGCAGGATTTTTCATGGCTCAGCCTTTACAGTCCATTAACTAAATGTATTGAATCTGTTATTTGATAAAAATCATGTTTTTCTCATTTTCTGATCATTTGATAAGCAAATGCCTCTAATTCTCATAAAAATGAAAACCATAACGGACAAAAATGGTTACAAAGTTTTATTACCATGCTGGCTATTTTTCTGCTCTGGTTGGAATGTTTATGGTGGGGACTCAAAACTGTTAAAAAGTAGAAAAAAATCTTCCCAGTGTCATGTGTTGCATTGTAGAATAAGTTGCTAGCAGTAGATAAGAAGATCTAGATGCTCTGGTACTCAGTGATTTAAGTACAGGCTTATTTGATGCAGAGGAGAATGAATGCTTGGCACTGATTCACATGGTTGTATAAAACATTGTGTGACATTTTGCTTCTCTATCCCTTCTCATAGATCTTGGGTCACTCTCCTGGGACGATTTGGAGAATGACCTTCCAGATGAGTTGATCCCCAATGGAGGTGATATTAGCCTGATGGGCGGGATGCCTTCAAATGGTGGAGCAGCACCTGGAGCTGGCGGACCAGGAGGCACTCAGTCAGGACTTGGCGGTGGCAGTGCCTCTGTCGTCCCAGATGCAGCGGCCAAGCACAAGCAGCTCTCAGAGCTCCTTCGGGCTGGTAGCACTTCTAATATAGGCACAGCTAGCTCTCAGCCAGGCAGCATGGGGCCACAGTTAGGAGCACCACTGGGTAAGAGCCCTCTTGGCCAGGGCTCCCCCAACAACCACCCGTCCCCTCAGGCCCAAAAAGCAGGAACCCCAACTGGAGTAGCAGGACAGAACAACAACAACAATACTGCAACTATGGGCTTAAACACAACTGGGTTCAGTCAGGCCATGATTAACAACAACCAGGGCCATACTGGACTCCTGAACCAGGGAGGGCAGCCGCAGCCTGGGCAAGTGATGAATGGTGGCCTCGTACCTGGAGCTGGGAGAGGACGTGGGGCAGGGGTAACAGGCATGCAGTACCAGGGACAGACAATGCAGGGAACTGCAACAGGACAAGGAGGATCAGGTAGTGCATTGGCAGAGACGCTCACACAGGGAGGGCAACAGATGGGAGCTCACACTACCCTCAGTACTGCTCAGCAAGGAGGCAACATGAACAAGGTGAGTGAAGCTTATTTTTTTGTTTGTGTTTGTTTTATATCAAGTGTTTGCACACGCAAATTGTGAGCCCCAAGTATTTTTTGGCACACACGGGATATTTCTGTGGCACTGATTTTTTTTGTTTTGTTTTAAATTGCATTGAAGTATTCATTTTTGATTAATGAAAAGGTGTATTGGAACAACTTTAACACCGGACACAAACTAGGTGGTCACTCATTGTATAGGCGAAGTCGAAAAGCTTGTTAATGTGGCATTTTTGCATCTTGTCATTCTGGGCCCAGTTTATGCTGTGATCCTCTATTAATTGACGCTAACATTTAAGCCAGTAAAATTATTTTGTAAAAAGTTTAACCGATGCGGAGGCTGGATTTGTTGAGCCTTGTTACTATGCACAAATGTTCGCACTTATTTGGGAGTGAAAGCAACATTATTGGACAGCAACGACCTTTTATGTGATCACCTGGCGCAGCTTTAAAACTGTGCTCATGGATTTTTGAAAAAAAATTTTTTAGTACTACAGTGACACAGCAGAAATTAAAACTGCTGTATGAAGTTTATATTGTAAACAAAGGTTTTGTTTCTCCCTAAATATATGACATGTCTTTAAAGATCCACCACAAAACTATGTTAAATGTTCTGCTACCTCAGAAAACATCTGTTTTAAAGCATTTTACATGTTTGTGCCTTTCTCTTCTTCAATTTTTTTGGCACATACTTAAGGTCTATACTGTTGATTTTCATTAATAACCTTTTGGATAGAAATCGCATTTAAAAACTCTTGAAACACCTTTAATTAAATTGAATTGAAATTGCTGGATTTTTTTCTTTTCTTTAATTCCCATTTTTTTTATGTTTCTGCTGGTTATCCGTTTGACCTGTCAGTGCAAATTAGGGTGATTTTTATTTTTAGAATCTCATTCACAATTTATCTTGTGAAATATGGAGAATTGTTCAACTTTCCTAAAATTTGCAGCAGATCCTAACTGAAAAGGAACTAGCATTAAACGAGATCTATGGAATTGTTTTTATTGCATTATATTTCAGTTGATTTTTAATAAAAGACATCTTACATTTTCCTTATTGCCCAATCCCATTATAAATGTTGTTTTACTTTGCTTTGTGTAGCAACCTTTCATAAATGGCAACGTTAAAAATCTAGACTCGTGGAATTAACAGCTCGCAGTAGGACAGGGCAATATGGCCAAAAATATTCATCACGATATATATTTTAAAATTTGCGATAACGATATAACTGACAATATAATTAACTCGAGACAAAATACTTTACAACTGCACAACTTTATTAGTGCAAACGCAAATTCCTTGCTGACAGTTTAACCAAAAGGTATTTCCAGTGGAAATTGGCTGATATATCCTGAGCATAACCGTGTATAATATCCACAAAACTTAAAAAGAGCTTATAAACACACACAATGCGGTAATATTATGTTGAAGCACAGTACGTATTACTCCGCGAGGCTCTTGACTACGGTAGCCGTAATGCCCCGGCAATCCATCAAGCGGTGCGGCTTCGTAGCTTACCAATATCGTACTAAAAAAAATTTTTGAAAGATTTTTGAGCGCCGTGTACCACATAAAATCGGTTTGGTAATAACGGCGGCCCGCTTGCATGCTCTACCAAAAAAAGTGCTTTGGTGTGCATCTGCCGGACGAAAGCCAAACCAGTTCCAAACCACTGAAGTTACACCATGTTTACAAACCAATTCTGGTTCATCCGTTTCATTCAACGATCCGTTTTCGCCCTTCTTATTCTCCGTCTCTGCCATGCTTTTTCCACCATGTGCGTATGAAAACAAAGGCACTGCGCATGCGCGTTTTACCCATATTCTATCGCGATATTTCATTTTCTTATCATTGCCTAACATTATACCAGTATTACCGTGAACAGTATGATATGGCCCAGCCCTAGCTCGCAGTTATTCTCAAATTATATAGGACACAGTTTGGTTTGCATAGACAGTTATTTTGAAATGCTTTTCGTGCATCTGAAAAAATTACTAGAGCTTAGCTTTATATAGCTTTTAATTGGCTGTGTAATGAGATGGAGATTCATCTCAAATGACTTTTTACATTCACTATAGCAACACACCAAAGCTTTTGTTATCATTGATTAGGAGTTTAATTGAAGCCCCTCCTCAACACACACTCTGTGTGATGAAGGTAGGCACGAGTGCATCTGTATCTATACACTTCGCTAGTCACGTTTTATGGTTCATCTAAACAGTTCTTTCTTCCAGTCCACTTGTTTATAGTGTCCTAAGCACTCAAAAAATGCATACTCCACTGTTGGCAGGGGACTGGTACACTGCTGTCAACTGTTCAGTTGTTGTTAAGATTAGTCTAGGGATGCATAATTATGTGTGTGTCTATGCGAGAGTTTATAGTGTCATTTGCGGCTTACACGTACACTTGTCACCAATGTGGTTTTGCAGGAAATCACTAGGAAGCCATCTATTTAACTGGCTGTGTCAAAGCCAAGACACCAAATTTGTTCTTAACCACAACACACATACACAGAAGCTCCAGTCTTCTGAGAAGAGACTTACTGAGATAGTGAATGTGTGTCGAGTCATTCCCAGCGTCTGTAGACACGATTTAACCACAGAAACAATTAAAAGCTGATGTCGAAGTTACAGTGACGGGGCTGTCAGCATTTACAGAAACAGGCCTGTTTTTTGTGTGTGTGCCTCTGTCAGGGATTTTTCCTGCACAGATTTTGGTGCCTCCCACAGCCAGTTAATGCCAAGAAAAATCAAAAGCGCCTAAATGATAGCAATTGAGACTGTAAGCCGGGCATTGCTTCCAAGCTGTTTTCGAACCTGTTTAGCGTATCCCAGTTTTATAACCAAAGTCATCTGACAGAGTCACTATTCACATTTTTAAAAAAGCCTAGAATGATCTCTGATTTCATAATTTTGTTCTGAATCATTATTTTGCATGAGAATACAGATAAAGCTACATGTTGCTGAAGCTTCCCGTTAGCAGCTACACTGACAGTTTGTAGCCCTCAGGTCAAGAGCTGAAGTTACACAGTTAACGGCTTCATTTGTCATATGCCAACTTTCTGGAAGGGGAAAACAGGAGCTAAAGTGGAGTGGTGTACACGAAGAGTCCACGGATGTTCTGCAGGTTTAAATATAACCCAAAAAGTTGTAGTTGTTTTTTTTGTTTTGTTTTCTGTTCTAGCTGCCTGTCATAATTAAATTATGGGCCAATTCACTTTAAGTCAAACTACAAACCCCTACTTGGTTAAAAAAAAAAAAAAAAAAAAGTTTTTGTTGACAATAAAGCACATGTGTCAAAGTCAAGGCCCGGCGTACATTTATATCCGGCCCGCGAGATCATTTTATATAGATGTACTATTATTGTTACGCATGGCCCGGCGATATGAGGAGCTAATAATATACAAACTACAGATCCCATAATGCAGCGCTGCAACCTCCTTGCTGAACGCTAGGCTAACTGGGAACATTCCCGCGTCAATCAAGTCAAACTTCTGTTATTGCGAAGCTAGCCGCTCACAATGGTGGAGAGAAAAGTTGATTCTGAAAGCAGAGCCTTTCAGCGCCAGTGGGTGACTGAATATATGTTTACAGACATTGCTGGTAAACCCGTGTGTCTTATTAGTGGAGCTAATGTGGCTGTAATTAAGGAATTTAATTTAAGACGGCACTACGAGACAAAACGTCAGGATAAGCTGAAAAGTACAGACATGTATAGACAAGAAAAGTATAGACATGACATTGCACAGCTGGCCATCTTCATCCGTGGAGAGGAAATATTGAACATTAAATCGATGCACGGGACAACGACAGGAAAAGACATTTTTTAAAACGTATGTCAAAGTGTAACCGACATGAAACTGCCCTGGGACAAACTTGTTGGACTTACAACAGATCGAGCGCCGGTTTTGTGCGGTGAAAAAAAGTGGACTAGTCAGCAGGATGCGAGTAAAGATGCAGGAGGAGAACTGTACCGGTGAGTTAACAGCATATCACTGCATCATACACCAGGAAAGGCTGTGCTGTAAAGTCCTAAAAATGGAGCATGTAATGATCACCGTAACGCAAACCGTAAATTTTATCTGAGCTAAAAGTTTAAATCAGCGTCAATTTCAGTCTTTTATGTGGGAACTAGATTCAGAGTTTGCCGACATTCCTTATCATACAGAGGTCCGTTGGCTGAGTTGGGATAAAAATTCTCAATAGAGTTTTTGAGCTTGGCAAGGAAATCTGTCAGTTCATGGACATGGCATGTATGATGCGGTGAAGGCATTTCAAGTGAAGCTGTCACAAATGCACCAGTGCAACTTGCCTCACTTTCGCTGTTGCCAAGTCATGTTTAACCAAGTCAGCGGACTTTGCTGAACTGCACCTGTGCAGATTCAGATGGAGCTGCAGTGTAATGATACATTCAAGGGAAAGTACGACACTGAATGGCCCAATAAATGTTTATATTGTTTGGCCCGCGACCTAAAGTGTGCCTTGAGTTTTGGCCCCCTGTGCAATTGAGTTTGACACCCCTGCAATAAAGAGTGTTAGGTCTAACTTTTAATTTAAAAAAAAAAGAAAGAAAGAAAGAAAACCTTATTTTTACCCCATGACTTATGGCCAAATATGAATCATAGCTCAGCGTGTCCAATCATATAGGGTTTGTGTTTAACCCTTTAAAACTGGTCGGAGCGGGCATGCTCCGTTTTGCGTAACTATTTTTAAATCTCTGTAGAACTGGAACCACGTAAGCTAGCGCAATATTTTTTTTTTTTTTTGCATATGAAACCGGAGGAGTTGTACCTACAACTTGTGCCATTAGCTTGTCCTAGGTCACAGTTTCCTTCCACATATAGCTTCCCAAAAAATGCATAAAAAGCACTTGCAGGAACAAAAACATAATATTCCAGAAACGTGCTTTGCTGATCCGATCAGCTGTTCGTAACACTTTCTACGTTGGAATAGACGTCAGCGCGAGCTATCGTGTGTCTGCCATTATCTGCCCGAAACCGGAAGTGACGTCATTTTCGCGGAAAATGTAGGGGTTTTTTTTACCTTCAGGGCCTTATAAGCCTATACTGGTGTTTTTAAAAGTTATATTTGACTTTATGCTTTTCTGTATTGTTTCTGGGATGCTTAGAACTCAAATTGCACTGCTGGAAATTGTTTATTTTGATGCACATGCTGTTTTTTTTTGTTTTGTTTTGGTTTTTTTGCCAATTTACATTATAATATTTATTTTTGTTTTTCCTGCAGTATATAAAAATTGGTGTATTTCAAAAATAAAACTATGAAGACACTCAAAATAAATTTTCCATGGTTGGAAACTATTTTGTGCAACTTTTTTGTATTTACAGTTTTGAGGGATAAGCCTCTTACATTTCTCTGACTAGAAATATATGTTTAAAAAAAAAAAACGATTTTCAATTTTTTATTTTTTTTTATTTTTTTGTAGTTTATTCCACTTTTTGGCAATTTATGTAGTTACTATGGACTTAATGCATATATATAGGGATGGGTATTGATAAGATTTTCACGATTCCGATTCCATTTTCGATTCTGTATAACGATTCGATTCTTTATCGATTTTCTTATCGATTCCTTTTTTCTTTTTTTTAAAAAAAAGGACACTAAGGTCGATTAGCTTAGAACTTTGTTTTATATCTTCTCTTTGAACAAGATAGAAATTTAGGAGTAACATGGCCTTACAAACCCAACAGTGAGATCTTAAGAGATCCAGCCTATGGCTCTTCAATGGGGTGTCACAGGGTCCCTGGGGAAAAAATTGTAAATGTAAAATAAATATTCTTCTGTAGCAATAACGAAGTATAACATAAATTATTCTGTAGCAATTACACAAGAATATCCAGTAATCTCCCTGCCTACAATTAAACACATTCACTTACCAAAAATCGGGGGCATCTGGTCTGGCAAATGCCTTTTACCACAAACTTAGTCACTGCTCGGTGACATTCTGGCCTGAAAGGAGACGCTACCGGTAGACTGCAGCAAGAACTGCCAGCATCTGAGCCATCCAGACTCTGTCTGTCTCTCTCATCATGGTCACCTAAATTCACAGTAATGGCAGGTTTTGTAATAAGGCAGGTCGCGCTAACATAATATGCACTGTTAGTTGATTATTTACCTGCCGCATTAACGGGAGAGGACGTGCAAACGTTACCGCTGCTGCTGGGTTGAGATTCACGAGTCCGGAGCGGAATTAAAAAGACGACATTCATTTAAGGTCATCGCGTGTTTTGTGAGCAAATGCTTTTGCATATTCGTAGTGTTTCCTCCCTTAAATGAAATATCTACTTTGCAAGTATTGCAAGTTGCCCTGTTGTCATCCGTTCTCGTAAAGTATGACCAGACTTTTTAGCGTTTCAGCCGCCATGTTTCCTGCCAGGTAAATGATGCTCCGCAACGCGGTGACGTCATTCGAGGCGACTGGAATCAATAAGGGAATTGTTTGCAAAAATGGCAAACAATTCCAAGGAATTGAAACAGTGGGAACCGGTTCTCAACAAGAACCGGTTTTCGATACCCATCCCTACATATATATTATTAAAATTTGGGATATAACTGTTGTATTGATGTATAGCAACTTGAAATGCTTCCACAAATGGCACTACAGCATGTAAAAATATAAAGATAAGCTCTGGTGGACTTGGTTCTATGGTAGGTCTTAAAGGGTTAATCTATTTACTTATAGTATTTGCTTATTAACAACTAAATGTATAGTTTTCTTTCAAATAACACAACACAGACTCATTTTGGGCTGATTGCATTTATGGCCATGCGTAGTCACCCACTCGAGGCCCGTTCTGAGCCAGGAGAAACCTTGTCCGTGTGCATGTTTTAGGCTCAGCTGGTCCTCTGTGATTATCATGTCACCAACTGCTCTGAAGGAGAAAACCACCAGACCCATTCTTTGTATGCGGCTTCCTCTATTGTCCTTTAATCGCAGGTTGTAAATCTCTTTCTGGGCATTTGTGTTGGTGAGAAGCTTCTTACCGCCACATGCTCCTTTTGTTATTGTATACGCATGAGCACTCGTCCAGCCTTCTCCGGCTTATTGGGTGGCTGCTTACCATTTCAGTGATGCAGAGAAAGACAGGTATTGTAAACCACTTAATAAGTTGAAATGACAGAGGCGGAGTACACTTGGGATGAAGGAGGGAGGCCAGCTCAGCTGAACAGTCTCGCCTGGCAGCAACGCGGTGAGATGATAGTTGGCAACTGTCCTGCCTGTCGATGTGTGGAGTGTGTCAGAGAGCGGGGGACTGAATGGAGAGAGTGAAACGAAGGGGGTGGGTGTGGGTGTGTGTCCGTCTGCTCAGCTGTGTTGAAAGCCTGCCAGTGTCTGGTCGTCTCAGCTGGGTCTTTTTTATCTGGTCTGTTGGAGCGGTGTCAACAGCCTGAGGGGGATACAGCCTGGCCTGGCATGGCAGAGTCTGGTCTGGTCTCCCAGCAGCTCTCTGGATGAGAGAGCAGCAGCAAGTTAATCAGTGTATAATGCAAGGCACTAACAAGGATTTTATTCCCTCCAGCGGCACACATCTTAATGTATGCACTCAGACTTCTTGAGCGTGAGCGCTATTTTGCTTTGGATGTAGTTGGATTTTTATAAACCGTTCAGTCAAACTTTGAAACTTATGACAGTCATGGCTGCTGTATTGCAGTGCTGATTTGGTTTGTTGTCCTCTCTGTTTTAGGCTCTGCTGACAGCTGTTTGGTTTATCTAGCCCATTCAAGTAGATTAAGTTGTGAATGCACTAGAGCTCCAACGATTTGAGTAATCCGATAATAAAAAATTCTCGACAAACATTCTTTGCTTCGATGCTTCGTTTAACACGTGGCTCTGTGTTATTTCGCACACATTTGCGACGGAAAACAGACCTGCAATAGAAACGTATTTATGACAACATTAAGCCCACGCAGCCCCCAATTTTAAACAAAAACCAATAACACAACAGCAGTGATGATGACACATATTAATTAACATTTAAACCATTACACATCTGTTTTCAGCAGCACAGAAACTTTGCGTCAGAGCGCAGGACAAACTTCAGAATGCTGATATGCTCGCTTTTCTTCATTGCAGCCACCACATTCTCCTTTAAAGTCTTACAGACGCAAACTCACTTTTCGCTCGACTTCTTCACACTTAGACACACATGCACAAAAACCCGTAAACATGGACACACAACAAATCTGCTTCATCCAGGAGATAAAACTCTGCCAGAGAGAACTTGAGTGTTTATATATTTTTGCATTCAAGACAATGTTTTCTTTAAAAAATTAAATTTAATATGGCATGTAACTACAATCAAAGGGTTTATCTTTTTTCAGGTTTTTTTTTTTCTGACAGATGTTATATGCAGTTAAACTTACAACACTGCAATTTCTAAAATGGAAACCACTTTATCTCTTATCCAATTACTCGATTAATCGGAGGACTAATCAATAGATTATTCGATTACTAAAATAATTGATAGCTGCAGCCCACAATTAGACCAGTAGTTGTTTGAACTTTGCTGCCTGCTTCGTTGTGCACCAGAAGAACATGTTTATTAAATCCCTTATTTGTATTTTATAACTATACAATGATGGTTGCAGTTGATTTGATTCAAAATTTTTGTGCCCATTGAAGTTGCTTAATGTCATTAACATTCCGGTTGGTGTAACCAGAATGTTTTCCTGTTTGGATGCCTTTTAAGATGTTACACAGACAGTAAATGGCAGCACCTCTGTCTCTGTGACGGGAAGTTTTAAACAAGGAATGTGAGACAATCCTAAAAACCACAGAGCAATCTCTGGAGCTGAAAAATAATGGCAGTCTGGAAGTGTCAAAAACTGCAGTTTCTCTTGTAACCATTTGAGACTGGCTCCAAAAGCAAGGTAACCCCCATAGACTCCTATGTTAAAATGCACAATATTACAGCATTAAAAAGGTGTATTTACAGTGTGGTACAAACTAAGTTTTGGCAGCTATGAAGGGTTTTCTTCCTCCTAACGGCTCTGAGTCAGCTGAACTTTTTGTGCACCTCAAGCGCTTGGATAGTGGAGTTGGCTGCATTGTTGGATGGGTGTCCCAAATAGGAAGCTGGAGCTATTACTAGCATTTGGAGAAGTTTTAATGGCTGATCTGCTTAAAATTATGGCTTGTTGTATGGTATATGGTACATTTAGGTTTGAAAAACAAATATGCCGTATCACATCAAAAGTTGAGAATGTAGAGTCCAAAACCAATGGGTGGCGTCACAGCGGCAGTGTCCATCTTTTATACTGTCTGTGCTTAAAAACCTGTGCAAACTTGGAAGAGGAATGACTGTTTGCTGAGTTAAAGTGGCATGTAACCACCTTCTCCAAGGGTGTGTGGATGTTAACCTGCAGGTGAAATAGGTTGGCGTTAACACAAGCTGCCATTGGCCACACTGATGTGAAATTGTGTGTTTGATGCCACAGATTTCCAATTTCAAACGGTGCTTAACCATGCCCTTTAGACTGTGGCATTGTTTTGTTTTAGTTGAGGGAAATTAGTTGACAGGAACACCTCCAGAGTAAATAACAGGTGCACAACTCCACCCACATATGTGATAAGAGTCGCATATGTGAGACTGCGAAACTGGGTCATAATCTTTTAAGATACATTGTGTTCCTGACAATTTGTGCAGATTTGTTATTATACAAGCTTTTCTTAATAAAACTTAGTAACAATTTCTCCTACAACCCAAAAGGATCTTGAGATCACAATTTATGATTAATTACCTGTTGAAATAGCTAATTAAAGAAAAAAGCTAGAGTAGAAAAGCATTTTTCTGGTGACTCATGTTAATTGCTGCATTGTTAGTAACATTTTCAGTTGCGCCATGCCTACTAACTAGCTTAAGAAAAGAAGGGAGCAGGAGGAAAAATGACTCTGTAGTCAAGAAGTCTTTCCTGGCAATAGCTTGTGTCATGCTGAGTTGACAGGATGCCAGAGCATCACTGTGCTGCTTAGAACAGGACCAGGCACAATTATCCTGGCGCAGCTACGCAATTGCTTGTCTTGGCAGAGGGGGTCTTGTAATGACAAATTGGCATTGAAATTGAGGCAGAACCTTTTTTGGCATGTTAAGGCTGTAAATGAGGAACTAACATAGTCCCTCAGGTAAACATTTAACCACATCAAATCAAATGTTTTAAACTTGTGAGTGCTTTAATCAATCTGAGTCCGTCCCTTCAGGATTCTGGACTGTAAGCGGTTTTGTTTTTGTGGGGGGGTTTTTTCCCGCAGCTAACAACACTGCTCGATTACTGTGCTGACTTATTGGTCATTTGTCCGTATTTTCAGATGGGCCTGGGTAGTAATGGTCCGTTTGGGGCGCAGTCCTACGGTCAGGGAGCTACAGGACCTGGCCAGCAGCTAAACCCTCAGCAGCAGCTCCAGAACAAGTCTGCCCTTGCCAACAGCCTGCCACCCTTCCCTAATGAGCTCAAAGGAGCTGCTGTTACTAGCGTGCCAAACATGGTCAGTACGTTTTAGACATATTCAGATATTACTGTACACAAAACATTTATTTTTCTTGTTTTTCTTTATCAGTACCATTTACAAATAAATGATCTCCTTTTTGGCACCATTTCTGAGTCACACTGTTGAATTGCTGATAACTCATCAAAACTTTGACATTTGTCTGCCCGTTTCATCCGTGCAGCAGCTCCAGCAGCAGCCGCCTCAGCAGCAGGCAGCGATGCTCCCGCTGGCCGGCGGTGGAGGTGTGGCAGTGCTTCGGCAGGCCCCACAGCCGACCCTGAGAAGCGCAAGCTGATCAGCAGCAGCTGGTCCTGCTGCTCCACGCACATAAGTGCCAGCGACGAGAACAGGCTAATGGGGAAGTGAGGGCCTGCGCCCTGCCTCACTGCCGCACTATGAAGAACGTCCTTAATCACATGACGCACTGCCAGGCTGGCAAATCCTGCCAGGGTGAGTAGAAGCATTTGAAATGAAGTGAAGGAAATGAACGATAATTTCCAGATGGACAGTTCATGGAAGTCGACCCCTTTTTACACTGATTGAGACATTAAAGGGTCAGAACAAAAATAGCTTAGCTCTTAGTAAACACCCGCAGCTTTTTATTCAAGCTGCTTTTAACAAAAAATTTTGTTTTATTTTTATTTGTTTATTTTGCATTTTTTAAAGGCCTCTACTGCCCTTAACAACAAAAAAGATGGTCTATTTTATCTATACCTGTATCTATTTAGTATTAACTTGTTTTTACCCCTCCTACCCATAAGAGTAGTAAAACAAATGACAAAACAACATACAGCTAGAAATTAAAACATCATAACATCACTTTTTTAAGCCACAGGAATTTGAGCCACACAGACTGGACTTTCCCCAGGGAAAGAATCTGCACTGGGTGAGCTTTCTTTGCTAAGATCCAATATTGGTAACTGAATCTAAGGTTTATTTAATTCAGGTTGCGTTGTGTTGACAGCTGAATTTGCAGATTCAGTTGCTGTGTTACCATTTCAGAAGGAAAAATAGTTTCTTGAATAGATAGCACGGTGATCCGTCCATTCTCTTATCCTTATCAGGGTTGCAGGGAGGGCTGGAGCCTATCCCAGCTGTCATAGGGCGAGAGACAGGCTACAACCTGGACAGGTCGCCAATTTGTCACAGGCTAACGCATAGAGACAGACGATTCACACTCACATTCACACATAGGGCAATTTAGAATCATTAATTAACCTAACCTCACAAATTGCATGTCTTTGGACTGTGGGAGGAAGCCAGAGTATCCGGGGAGAACTACAACAGTGATAATTCTACTTATTTTACACACAAACCTGATCAATAGCTGCCCTCAAGAAGAAAACTGCTGACATTTGAGCATGCATTTGGGATAACGTTTTTTTTAGCAGCAGCTTTCTTTTCATTTATTCTCATATTGTGGCCATCTGTGTTGCTATTTTTGGTAGAAGTATGCCTTTTTGTCATCATCCTGAAACAGCGATTAGATTCATGGAATAAATTTAAAATTGGATTTCATTCACAAACATTTTCAGATGTATAAAATCTCCATGTAGGAGCCCCCTTTGGTAGGAACTGCTTCTTTGAACATCCTTCTTGGCCAAGTTTCCACAAGCTCTGTGCACCTTGATCTTGGCAGTTAAACTAAGAACACTCACAGAATTGTCCCAAAGCTACTCCAGCTGCATCTTGGCAGTATGCTTTGGGTTATTGTTGTGCTGAAAGGTGAATGGAACAGTAGAAGTGGGTTTTTGGTTACCAAAGCCGTTCTTGTTTTTTCCAAATTTAGAAATTCAGAAATTCCTGCCTTCCATGCATCTCATGAGTTTCTGAAGCTAGTGTGCTTCTAGAGACATCCAAAGGTTTTATGGTTCATGCCTCTCCGTCATTTTTAAAGAGAGACACTGAACTTGATGTTTTGTTTTTTGTCCTCTCTATTTGTTGGATCATGAACATAAAATTGAGTTTCTCAACCCTGTCCCCTTTTGCCTCAGGTACTTTAGAATTTTAAAAATTCCACAATCACCTACAGGTTAGGTTTTTTCCTCTTTGTTCTGTATATGTTTGAAATGTATATTTTGTGATTAGGTTATTTGAGGTAAACTAATGGACGTGTCAGCTTTATCAATTTAGCAAATCTGCAACACAGGGGAACAAACAGTAACAACATCTCCTAACTCAATATGTCTTCATAAGTATTTTCATACATCTCTATTGTGTGTGGGTTTGTTTTTTGTTATTCATAGATGATATATTAGTTTTTAAGTCCAATTTAAGTCCATTTTATCATATGCAAGTTTGATGGTTGCTGTAGGTCTATTTATCTTAACCAGACTTTGCACAAGGGAAACTCCCACACTTATCGTTGTTTGTGACTAAGTCTGCTCCTGCTCCTTCCATAAGTTGATTTCACTCTGTTGGTGAATTTTTCCTTGTTTGTTTCTGTCTGCTCCTTTCTGTGTCGGCCCCAGCATTCCTACCATGAAAAATTCCCCCAAAGCTACTCTCATTTAAATTTGGCTCTGCGTCCTTTACACAGCTTTTGGGCTTGAATGCTCAAGTTCAATTGCAAGCCAAACACACAAGGGCCAAGGTGTGTTAAGTGTAAAGGAGTCTGTGTCTGCTCTCTCCATACCAGCTCATTTCCTCTTGGTTTGGATCCTTGCCTCTCAGCACCACTGAAATAACTGTGTAGTGAGATTTTGTTCCCCGACACACAGTTATCACTAACATTATAGATTTATCTGAAGTCTGTTGGCTCCGTTTATTCTCGAGTGAGAAACCCCAGAGTCTATAGTGTGAGCAGTGCGAGTCGTGCTTGGATTGGCAGTGGACTTAAATATGAGAGCCTTTCTTTGCATACTGAATTTATAAAAAAAATACCAGTATGATAGCAGTACTTTGAGTCTTTGCCAGCTCTTTTGGCTTTCTTACAAAAATAATAAAACATAATTATGTTAATTTCTGCCTAGCCCTTGAATCCATGTAGCAGTTTAATGTGGACCAGCATTTACTTAGTGCCAAGGAGCAAGCAAGCGCCAGGTTGTGATTTCTTGTCAGATTAGCTCCTACTACATTAGCCTGCCCAGAGATGAAATGAAGTACCCCGGTTTGTTCAGTTTCCATTAGGAAATGCAGTGTAGGTCCCCTCTCCACTAGGCTCAACCGGCAGCCTTTCAAGAGGGAAAATTACTGCAGTGGGCTGAAATGGTGAGCTAACTTATTGGACTGTTCTCCAGTGTCTCTCATTTACTGTGTCAGTATGTTGTAATTTTCTTTCTTTTTTTCTCAGAGGACAAGTAAACAGAGTGGTGTAGCAAGTTTTTGTGTGTTAGTGTTCTGTGTAGAATTTTCTTATGACCAGTTGTTATGCAGTTTGAGAAAAAAAAAACTCTCCCAAAAGAGGCAAGCTTAAGGTTAGATGTGCAATTAGCCAGTACATTACAGAACCCAGTAACAACTGTGAATCAGATGTTAAATCAATGATCCATCAAGAACGTCCGGTCTGAATTGTTCAACCTGGGTCTTTTGAAGTGATGTAATCTACCACAGTGCCTTGTCTGTGATAGATGTTATTCAGATGAAGTAAAAACTGCAGCTGGGGATTCTTGGTAAACATAAAAAAGGAGAGGGAAGAAGCGATGTTGGTCACAGGTTGACTAGTGTGGAGTAAAATGAAATTTAATTTAATGTCGTCTTACTGGAATAAATGCAACAACCATAATGAGTTCAAGTTAGTCAGGTTGGATGTGACCAAATATGACAGATGGTATCACAGTTTTCAACCTTGTTCCTCTCTCGTCCTCTCTTCTTGCAGTGGCTCACTGTGCGTCGTCCAGACAGATCATCTCCCACTGGAAAAATTGCACTCGACACGACTGTCCCGTCTGCCTGCCGCTGAAGAATGCCAGCGACAAACGCACCCAACAGCGTAAGTAGCTAAGTAGCGATCTCTGGCCCACCATCGCCTAAGCAGTCAGGACACTTATATCCGCAGAAATCAAAAGCTAGGCTGAAATTGTTTTCAGAGATTGTTTTTGGTAAGCAAGATACTGAAACCTGGTGAGCTTTCTGTCAACGGCCTCAATTTGTATCTCAGTCATTACAGGATTGGTATATTGAGCTGTAATGGTGACAGTAGTGACATTTTTAGAAAGGCTCGCTTTCGAAAGTCAGGAATGTGTGTGTTGGAATTATGTATATCTTGGCATTCAGAGTCAGTCAGGCTATTTATTTCTAGGCCTTTGCTTCTCCGTGATGACTAAAAGCACTCAGCGAATAAGAGTGTGGTCCTGCTGGGCTTGTAATCTGACACACAGGAGGTATAGCAGTGTGATCGAGGGTGAGAGAGGATACAGAGAGCGTGTGCTCATGGAGTCCGACGGAGCAATTGGCTGTTGGGTTATTTACTTCTTCTCTCTACCAGAACAGAGCTGAGTTTGACGCTCTTTCCAACACATACTGGAAGCTTCTGTTGTTCCTGTTTAGTGTTGATTCTCTCATGTACCTGCTATCATCTGGCTGGTTTGCTGTATTTTAGGTCCTATCATCTCGTTCTTCTGCCTAGATTACCTGGATTTATTTTATTTTATTTTGGCACGTCATATTTCAACACTTAAAGCATTTTAGTCTTAGTCTTCCCCAGTTTGGCTTGCATGTTAAAAAACATGATGTTGGGGCTTGTGCTCCTGCCAATGCAGATGGTGTAGTTTTTCTTTGTTCTGCCTCATTTGATTTGAGTCTTTGCACATACTAAGAGATGTTTTTGGTCTTTTAGCCCAACCAACACCTGAACCCGGAAAAATATGCGAATACTCTTCCCCTTAAAGGGATTTATACATTTATTCAGTCCCTGGCTTTTTAAAGCATTTAGCCTTACACTAATGTTCTGATTGTATCATACTGCCGTGTTGTGACTTAATCTTGTCCGAAGTCAAAGCATGCAGATGTATGTGTGTTTTTGTTTTTATCTGTTGAAGTATTCTTTTTAAAAAGATGACTGCATTTGAATTATTTCTGTATTCAAAAAAATGTTTCTATTCATGTCTTTGTCACTTGGCTAGTAGTATTCACATGTGGCATTTTGTGTACAGACTTGTTGCAGTATTAGTGTAAGAGGCAGGTTGCAGGTTGTTGCCAATATAAAACAGTATGATGTCATGTGGATGTTGTGGGCTGACTTTTTGATATCCCTCCCCAGCCATGCTAAGCTCCCCGAATACAGGCCTCCAGAACTCCATGTCCTCTGTAGGCGTGGGCCAGCCTAGTACTCCCACCATTAGTACCTCAACCCCCATAGACCCCAGCTCAATGCAGAGAGCTTATGCGGCACTTGGGCTGCCCTACAGCAGTCAGGCCACTGGACAGGCTCCAACCCAGCAGGCTCCAGGCGCAGGACAGACAGCAGGTGCACCGAACACGCAGGCTCAACAACAACTTCCACAGCAGATGAGACCCATCAGTGCACTTGGTAAATTAATTTTTTATGCTTAAAAAATGACAGTTCATACCCATATTTTATTCACTGAGTTTGATTTTTAAATCAAGGGAGTGCCGTCTGCTCACTGTATTCTGTATTCACAGGTAACCCGATGGCTCTTGGAAATGCAGCAATGGGTGTGCCCACTTCAGAACAGACAAACCTGCACACAGACTCCCTTCCCAACACACTCAACACTAACAAGTCAGTCTCTGTCAAGTATAATAAGAATAATTACATTCCATTTATTAAAAATACTTGTTGGCCTGTTTGTTTGGGGTTTTTTTTAAGGTTTCTTTTTAAATTATATATATCTTTTTAAATTGAGTAACCACAGGAATAGATATCCATGGATGTGTGATTTCTAAATTTTCTCCATTTGCACCTGCAGTCAGCTGCTGTCAGACGGGTCAGCTGTGGGCTCAATGAGCAGCCTACCCACAGCAGCACCTGTCTCTGCCACAGGCTCCAGGAAAGCCTGGCATGAGCACGTCACTCAGGACTTGCGCAATCACCTCGTACACAAACTGTAAGTGTATACCTCTGCTGGAGAGATCCTTACCTGTTAGTCACCTTTTGATTTTGTTTGAACGGCTGGATATTTAAGGCAATGGTTTGAAATTAAGTAGAAGTTATCAGAAGTTCTATTTATCTTATCTTGTGTTTTCCTGCAACAGAGTACAAGCCATATTCCCTACCCCTGATCCGGCAGCTTTGAAGGACAGACGAATGGAGAACTTAGTGGCCTACGCCAGAAAGGTGGAAGGTGATATGTATGAGTCAGCTAACAGCCGGGTAAGTATCCTGAAAAACCGCATCAGCCAGGGACTGACTTGAATTGCTCAACTTGACACATTCAACATCAAACGCTTTTCAAAGGCTTTTACCATAGTTCAAAATTTCACAGAACATGCCTTTTCCCTCAATGTTTCATATTGCCTTTCTTCATCCCTCCAACCTTCTTCCTTTTAGGACGAGTACTATCACTTCTTGGCTGAGAAAATATACAAAATCCAAAAAGAGTTGGAGGAGAAAAGGCGTTCAAGGCTTCAGAAACAGATCATCAACCAGGCACCTATGGCTGCCCAGGGAACCCAGCAACCAGTCCTAGCCCAGCCCAGTGCCTTGGGCCCACGACCACAGAGTAAGTGTAAGATTATATGAACATGTTTTGGGTAAAATCACATTGTTTTCAAATTTATTTATTACCCAGTTAGGGTTATATAAAAATACCAGTGGTTTACCTGTACAGCCCTCTCACTTTGAAAGGCTTATGGCAGAGTTATAAATTGTACTTGTAGTCATGTTTGTATGCCCAGAGGCTTTATCCATATTGCCCTGTTATATATGTTCCTTAACAGGTCTAATCACTTTCAAAAGCCCCCCCCCCCAGTCTAAAATTGAAAATGGCTTGAAATTGAAATGGCTATATTAGCTGAACTCACTGAGCAGCCTATCCACAGCAGCATCTGTCGCTGGTGTTGCAATTTATTTATCTTTTAATTGTTATTGTTGTTTTCTTCTCACTGTACAAGTTTGTTTTGTTTTGTTTTTCCAGATGGACCTGTTCCTCTTCCCAACATGCCAAATCAGATCATGAGTCGCATGCAGGCTTCACAAGGTACATTTTTAATAATACATATGGGAGTTTCAGACTGAGCAAAAAGTGAAATAAAACAACTGGTAGAATAGACAGGATAGCCAGACATGCTTATTAACACCGCATAAAATGTATGGTACAGGAAATAATGAGCTGTATACAAGAGAGGCAAGAAGAAGAATGGGGAAGTTACAGTTGAACTAAATCAGGAAAACATCTCTCTGTACCAGCTTGGCTTTGGGTCACATTTCTTTATTCCTATTTGCTGTGCCAATTTCTGAAGTGTCTGATTTACTCCTCTGTACAGGAATCAACCAGTTCAACCACATGACTCTACCCAATGCCCAGATGTCTCAAGCAACAATGGGACCCCGTGCTGCCTCACCCATGAATCACCCTCAACAGATGAACATAAACTCAGTCCCAGCGGTAAGGGGGCAGAACGGGGGCCACAAAAATCACACCCACACATGGGGCAGGCGTGTAGCATGAGCTGGCACCCAGTTACACGCTCTCAAGGAATGCATAAGCTAACTTAAGTGTACAAATAAGATTACTGCACCTAGTAATATCTTCTTTCCTGCCTCGTAGATGGGAATGTCTCCCTCTAGGATGCCCCAGGCCCAGGGCATGATGACTGGACACAATGGAGGAGTGGGTCAGACTGCCAACCAGGGTCAGTTTTTGCCTCAGAACCAGTTTCCTCCAGGATCTGCTCCAGCTGCTGCAACGGGTGCAATGAATATCACAGTGGTGCCAGGCATGGGTCAGCCACAGGCACAGGCTGCTGTCACTCAGGTGAGACATGAAGGAGGTGGAGCTGTAGTTACCTGAGCCGCATAATGGATTTGGATTGGCTGATTTCTGTACAGTTGTTCAGAGTTTGCCTAATTCCAACTAGTTGCTGAAGAACTAAACTCAAATTACTTTAACCATTCATACAACGCACTAATTACTCTTAAATTGTTTTTACCAATCACAAGGTGCTCTCTAAACCCCAAATTGTGTGCTATGTTGTGTTCGTCTGTTTGACCTTATGACTGTATGTTTGTCTGCTTATCGTGTGTTTGTGTGTCTGCCTGCTCTTTGTGTGTCCTTCTCTCCAGCAGCAGCAACAGCAGCAGAGTGCTAACATCCCCATGAATGCACTTGGCCCCTCGCTGGGCCCACAGCTAGCCTCCTCCCAAACCCCCTTGCACTCCACGCCTCCGCCTGCTGCCTCCTCTGCCTCTACGGCTGGGGGGGCCACTAACCTGCCGCTCCCCCAGCCCTCCAGCCGCAGCTCTACCCCCACCCTCCCTGCCCCAGCCCCAGCCCAGGGTGCCACCCCGCCCTGCCCCACCCAGTCCCAACCCCAGACGGAGCTCCCTGCAGCAGCACAGACGCAGCCCCCACCTCAGCCCCCTACCACGCCGGTGAGACTGAGTCCCTTCGCATGCCCTCCACTTTTGACTCCCTCCTCCCTCCCGTGCAAACTCCCATCCCTCTGCCTGCCATGTACCAAACCATCCCATCCACATCCACCTTTTCTGTCTAATAACTTCATTTTCACCACTGTTTGTAGCCCCCCCATCACAATGGGAATATTACACCTCTCATCGTAAGGGAGCAATGATATGTATACGGGAGGTGTGCATTCGTGTCATAGCCTCAGAGCCCTGCATGCAAAACAAAAAAAATCCCCAAACAAACAAAAAAAAGTGACTGTATTTTTTCCTCTCTCTCTGCCCCTGTCCTTCCCTGTCCTTTTTTTCCCCTTTGTGTTTCAGCTGTCTCAGCCAGGAGCCAGTCTGGATAATCGGGTGCCCACACCAGCCTCTGCCGCCAGCGCCGACCTGCACTCGCAGCATGTTGGAGCAGACCTGCCTACCCAAGAGGTCAAAACGGAGACGCACCATGATCAACAGGAATTTGAGGCTACTGGTGGCAAAACTGAGCCCAAGATGGAGGTGAGCTGTGACTGCAATTTAAAATACAGTAAAAACCTAAACTATAACTTATTTATGCTTATAATTTTAATTAATCTTAATTTAGAGGCACCTTATCTGATAGTTGTTCATTAGATCATGACCTAATTTGGATTCACTGTTTTTGTGAAGAAAACAACATGCCGCCTACACCATTGGCTGGTTGTAGCTAGTGAGCTGTCAGCATTACAAAATGCCTTATAAAGCATTTGGTCAACTTGAGAGCTTAGAATAACAAAGTCAAGGGATTCACAAATAATTGAGCTCATGATGTTATAAACAAGAAAATCATTATTCTAAAGAGTATTACTGTCATGAATAGACGGCTATTTCTATTGTTTACATGACTGTGGTATGAAATGTCTTTTACCTATATGTTTATAGACGGAAGATGAGTCTGCTTCAATGTTGGCCAAGAAGGAAGAGCCAGAGGAAAAGCCGGAGCCCATGGAGGTGGAGGAGAAGAAGCCGGAAATTAAGACGGAACCCAAAGAAGAAGAAGAGGGTGGAGCTAACAGCACAACCACCTCATCCCCATCTCAGTCACGGCGGAAAAGTGAGTCTAGGGCCAGGGGAATGAAAAACTCTGCGTAAACTCTGACTGAGGTTTACTCAGTAATCAGGGAGAGTTTTAGTTATTGCTGTTAATGTATACAATAATAAAGTCAAAATACCATCATTAGTTGCGCTGACAGAATAATGTCCAGATACTTTTGAGATACTTTGAACTTTAATAATAAACTTTGTTATATAGAAACCTACAAAGAGCAGAAGTGCGGGGAAATGTAAGTGAAATTGTAGAACTCTGGTACGGTGGGAAAAAATTGTTATGCTATTGGTTATAATTTGGAAAGAAGTAGTTTTCCCTTACAGGCAAATAATTTGGGGTCGTGTCAAGTAACTAAACGTACAATACAGAAACATTTTTGTGTCATTTTTTTTCTCTTCACCTTTACCCAAAATTTTCCCTTACCTTGGCTTTCCATTGTATATTTTTCAGTTTTTAAACCCGAGGAGTTGCGCCAGGCTCTGATGCCAACTCTGGAGAGTCTGTACAGGCAGGACCCCGAGTCCCTGCCCTTTAGACAACCAGTAGACCCTATGCTCTTGGGTATCCCGGTATGTAGCACACAACAGCTGGCTGCTTAAACACAGCAGCACTTGTAGATGTTTCAAAGTGTTGCTTGTACTTCTGGTGTGAACAGATAATTGAGATGCACCATCTTAACTCTTAATCGTGTAAAACTTTCCTCTTCCTTCTCTCTTTAGGATTACTTTGACATTGTGAAGAACCCAATAGACTTGTCCACAATAAAGCGCAAGCTTGACACGGGCCAGTACCAGGAGCCCTGGCAATATGTGGATGATGTCTGGCTGATGTTCAACAACGCCTGGCTCTACAACCGCAAAACATCCCGTGTCTACAAGTACTGCTCTAAGTTGGCTGAGGTGTTTGAGTCAGAGATTGACCCTGTCATGCAGGGCCTGGGCTACTGCTGTGGGAGAAAGGTGAGATTGAGTGGGTGGACAATAGATTATTGAATGCCTGCAGTTTTATTTCAGGATAATATTCTTTGTCTTCTATAAATAACTGTTTGGATATTGTTTATATTATAAATGTAGTGTTAAACTCTGCTTCTGCTCTCGGTTTAAATTAATGTTTCACTAGGATGAGCCCAAGTTTTACCTGCCCACATTTTGAGTACTAACTGAAATTTGGCAAAGATTTTTCAAACCAAAGCCAAAACTCAAAATTCTAATCTTCAGACTCACTTTTTCTGACAACTTTTTTTCTTGAACAGTTTTATTTGGACTTTCTTGACCTTTCTTGTCGTCTCACTTGTGTTTACAGTACGAGTTCTCCCCTCAAACCCTCTGTTGTTATGGCAAGCAGCTCTGCACCATACCTACTGGAGGCACATACTACAGTTACCAGAACAGGTATCTTTTTATGAATAAATGTACTTCATGTGTGTGTTTTGTTCAACTAGGTCAAAAAACAAATGTTGGGTGACTACATGCTTAATCTCACCGAGGAATCTCATTTGCATCGCACATTTGCATGCACAGTTTTGATGGACCGAAATTGCAGCCATTTGAACTGTTGCTCATCCCCTGTGAGCCCGGGTTCTGCTCATCTGTAGCTGTAGTGGGATCGCTGTCATACCAGTAACGGTTTTAATGGCTCTGCCTTCAAGTCCTGGCACAGTATGAGACTTCAAAATGGTTTTGCTCGCATTTATTAACTGTCAGGTTCCAGCGTCATACATTAGAAGAAACACCCAAATGACCATCAGACAAAAAAAACCCAAATCAAGCCATGTGTTTGTTTTTTCTCTCAGCATCTGTCAAGGGGACTATGTGAATTCAGTGTCACTGCCCCGTGTTGCGTGATGACTGAAAATATAACGCTTTAGTTTAGGCCACAAGCTGCCTTCCCCATCATTGACTTCTTTTCTCAGTAGAATTCAGCACATTGCTTTACACAGTGTACCTTGCACCCCCTCCTGTATAAACTGTGGAATTGCAGCGTTTTTGAGCAGCGCAGCAGCAGCAGAGAGACGGCATGAGACTCCTGCAGCGCAGTCCATTTACACTCTCAGTAGGAGTTCAGGGAATCCCCGCTCTACATAAAACTCTAGTGTTATTTTGTACGATTTGCCTGGGCACACTCAATCATATAGCTTAACATCAACTTTTGCAATATGACTCACATTTGAATACAACGATAATCTTGTATTCTGGTATCTTTATCGTTTTTAACGTGCTGAATGCGTTTGTTTTTGTTTTTTTCTTGCAGGTATCATTTCTGTGAAAAATGTTTCAATGAGATCCAGGGGGATAGTGTGACGTTAGGAGATGATCCTGCACAACCACAGACGTAAGTAAAACATTGGCTTCTGCAGATCTTTAAAATCCTACAACACTAAATTCATTATAATAGAAAAACAATGCCTTAAAATGTCTCTTAAAATACAGAAACTAAATCAACATCAAGATTTTGCTTCATGGTTGAAATCTGTACCAGACATACATAAGAGGGAGATTTTTTTCTGATGTCCAGTGTTTCGAACTTGGGAATTGGCACAGTGTAATCCCACACGATGTTTCCAGACTCCAATATTTCCTGTTTGGATACATGCAGTTTGTTGCACACGCCTTGGTCAAACCACAGAAAACGACTGCAATCCAAGATCATAATATTTTTCTTCTCAAAATTAAAAAAAGTGAAGTTAACAATTTGTTTCAGCAGAATTGCTTCATAGTTAAGATGCGAACATCCACTGAAATATTGACAACATCTCTAGCTTTAAAACCATCTTAATGTGAACACATTGCTTGAAAAATGATTTCTTACTATTCAATATCTGTGTTATTTATCTACTATTTTATAGTCACGGTATTACTTGGTTAACTTTTTCTGGTCATTTTGCCCACACTTTAGGAGGATATCGAAAGACCAGTTTGAGCGGAAGAAGAACGATGTTCTCGACCCTGAACCGTAAGTCAACACAAACCACACACCCTTCAGTGAAAGGAACGCAGAATGGTCGGTCTTTGCTTCTTTTCCCAGAGTTAATCTCATCTGTGTTGATGCCTTTTTCTGCTCATGTGTTGCTGATCACGTCTTTAAACAGTTTTTTTTCCCCTTGCCACCCACATCTGGCTTTGTTTTGGTGTGTTTTTTTTCTGCACAGTCTGCATATTTTCTCTCTGATCAATCTCTTTGGTTTCAGTGAAGCCCAAGGGCAGCTCAGCAGCACCACCTGCTGAGTGTAGCTTGATGTCGAAGTTCTCTCTTTCTAGTGAGGGCTTGGATTAGAGAGCACAGGTCATAATGTAGCTGTCTTTTAGATTGGTTACTGTGATTTTTAGATATGTTGCACAAATCTTATGCTAAACCTCCCACAAAGGCGCTCTTGTATTGGCTGGCTTGCACGAGCGTAACGACTGGAGGAACAGTGACGTGAATGACGATCTCTATGTTGCTTGCTGCCCGAGCAGTAAAGATATCAACATTCATACAAATGATAACCACGGGGAAACACGACTGGAATAGTGTGTATTTTGTAACTATGTGTGAGAACTGAGTGATATTTTAGTTCTGTTAAATTTTGTGTGCGTTTCTTTTTTTGTATTTGCATTTTCTTTGGTTTTAAATTTGAAAAGTGAAAGCATCCCATGCTAACTCCACACAGAGGGTTCTCTCTCTGTACTCTGGCTTCCTCCCAAAGTCCAAAGCTATATGTGTTGGGTTCGTTGGGGATGTGAAATTGGTGATTCAGAATTAGCTGTCGATGAGAATCCACAAATGGTTTTCCATCTCTTTGTGATTCCCTGCAACAGACTAGTGATGTGTCCAGCGTTAAGCCCACCTTGTGCCCCGTGACAGCTGGAATAAGCTACAGCCCCACTGATGATGATGATGAATATTAACGATTTTTTTTGTATGTTTTCTTTTTTTAAGGTTTGTTGAATGTAAAGATTGTGGACGGAAGATGCACCAAATATGCGTCTTACACTACGAGGTCATTTGGCCATCTGGGTGAGAATTTTGACCGTCATTGCTTTTTGTACAGTTTTGCAAATTTGTATTTACGCTAACAGTGCGTTTAACCTCCCTCTATATGATTTGTTGTTTTTTCCTCAGATTTATCTGTGACAACTGTTTGAAGAAAAGTGGAAAAACACGAAAGGAAAACAAGTTCTCAGCAAGAAGTTAGTACTCCTTCCTATTTCAGATGTGAAGTCTTTGGTTCATCTTTCACGGCTATTTATTTTTGGATTTTTCAGAATGTCAACAGATTATTGAAGATTTGTCTTAACAAGCTAAGACTTCCTCCATGTGCCCATGGTCTGCATACATCTCAGTGTGGTGTTAGCCTTGTAGTTTAATTATCAGTTTAGGCCTGGAGGACCATATCTGACTTTGATGGAATATGTTAGTGACATATTGGTGATCTGAAGTTTTATAGTCTCACATAGACCATCAATAGTGTCCTAATGATGTTGTTCTCTCCATGGTAGACTGCTGCAGGTTGTTGTGTACCTTTTCCTGGAAAAATGAAGCTCCTGCTTTTCATTTTTCAAATGCAAGGAAACAGATTTGACCCTTTTCAAACTTCTGCCTTGTGCTTGTCTGTTGTAGGGCTGCAAGCAACACGACTGGGAACGTACATAGAGGACCGTGTGAATAAATACTTGAAGCGACAAAACCACCCAGAGGCTGGGGAAGTGTTTGTACGAGTGGTGGCAAGCTCTGATAAAACGGTGGAGATTAAACCAGGCATGAAAGCTAGGTAAGACCATCATTAACAGAGGAGAAAGATGGATGTTAGGATATTAGAATTTTAAAAACAATGTTTTCCATTGAAAGTAACATATTTTGTACTTGTCTACTAGAGTTGCCTTAGTCAAATAAATGAACAACCAAAGAGTCAACAGTTTGGTTGAGGGTAGCCAAACCTCCTTAATTTGTAGATAAACTGGCAAGGCTTGTGTTTTTCCCTAGCTTATTTTAATTGCCATAAAGAATGCAATGTCCTCTATAAAGATTTTATACCCACTCAGAGTAATTGTGAAACATGCCTGTTTGATGAGATGTCGTGCACACCCTCCTAGGAGGCCTTACGGTGTTGTTAGATTCACCATGGGATCAAAGTCAACAATGCTTGTCCCATCTTTGCAGGGAGGAGTCCCTCCTCCAAGAGCCTGTTATCTTAAAGTTAAATGATTTAAGGCTTTTAGCTTTTTATTGACTAGAGGCAACTTGACTTGAATTGTCCCATTGTGTTCTTCACATCTGCTGAAAGCAGTGACAGACGTGGAAAGCCAGTAGCTGTAGCTTTCTAAAAGCTTCTAAAGTCACAATAAAAGTGGAGAAAACTGTTCATTAACATTCTATTCACTGTATTGAATAACATTTATTTGTTATATTTTTTTTTAGGTGGTATGATGTGACACCAGATTCAGCAAAACCTCAGATGCAAAATTGCTCAGTCATATTATCATGGCTATACATTTTAATATTTCCTTTTGTTGGTTTCAACAGGTTTGTAGATACAGGTGAAATGCCAGAGGCCTTTCCTTATAGAACCAAAGCACTTTTCGCATTTGAGGAAATTGATGGTGTAGATGTGTGCTTCTTCGGCATGCACGTACAGGAGTATGGCTCTGAGTGCCCATTCCCCAACACTAGGTCTGTGCATTTAATTATGTCACACAGCAATAAATAATAACTTTTCTTTGCTGTTTTCTGTGGTTCACGTAAGATTTACCATGTCTTCTTTCTTTTTAACCTTTGCAGACGGGTCTACATATCATACCTTGACAGTATTCACTTCTTCAGACCTCGGATTCTACGAACAGCCGTTTACCATGAGATCCTTATTGGCTATCTAGAATATGTCAAGAAACTTGGGTAAGGCTCACTCTATTCTTTATCTGTTCTTCCTGACGACTTGCACAACTGGCAAAAGCCTCAGTAGATCCAGGTCTCGGGGTAATGTCATTACTGTCTCTTTGGCCTGACTTACTGTTCACATGTGTTCACAGATATGCCCAGGCCCACATCTGGGCATGTCCTCCCAGTGAAGGTGATGACTACATCTTCCACTGCCATCCTCCTGACCAGAAGATCCCCAAGCCTAAAAGACTGCAGGAGTGGTACAGGAAGATGTTGGACAAGGCTTTTGCTGAGAGGATCCTGCATGACTACAAGGTAACAAGGCGAAATGAAGGACGGTATATTATTACCACATAAAAGCTAAAGTGACCAAATTGTAAAGGGCAGATGATAATGTTATTGACTACTGAGGTCTTTGTTATATTAATCAGATGTCTCACTAGCTGTTGTTGGGATTAACCCACTGTGTTTTCCATCCGTCTCTCAGGATATCTTCAAACAGGCAACTGAAGACCGACTGACCAGCGCCAATGAGCTGCCTTACTTTGAAGGTGACTTCTGGCCTAATGTGCTTGAAGAGAGCATCAAGGAGCTGGAGCAGGAGGAAGAAGAGAGGAAGAAGGAGGAGAACACAGCTGCCTCTGAAACTCCAGAGGTATGACTATTATACGAGGGTTTGATGTACTAGAGCAGCAGAAACTCCACTATCTTGTATTGTGTTACTGTCTTTGTCTTTCCATTGCAGTTGAATGATTCGATATAAGGAGTTTAAAGAATTAAAAAAATGTATTTTTATGTACTACTACCTTAAACATAGGGATATTTGAATCAAAATAATTTCAGTGGAATTTAATAATGAGATTAAGATGACATCAAACAAAGGCAGAGAGTAACTAATGAACTGTGAAAATTTGTGCTCTCTGTGCTAATTTTAGAGAGATTCTTTTTAGCAGCAGTGAGAATATATAATGATGGAAAAATTCATACATAACATGTTTTCTTTAATATATTTTTTAGGGAACACCAAGTGACAGCAAAAACGCTAAGAAGAAGAACAACAAGAAGACCAATAAAAACAAGAGCAGCGTGAGCCGAGCCAATAAGAAGAAGCCTGGGATGCCGAATGTAGCTAATGATTTGTCTCAGAAGTTGTACGCCACCATGGAGAAGCATAAAGAGGTCAGACTTGTTTCTTGTTTTTTTGTGGTAGTGAAAATCGGGAGGTGATGAACAATAATTTTATGGATGTGATCAAAAGGTTAACTAGTGGGAAACAGTCCCAATAACAAAAGTAAGTCATACTTTATTTTGATTTTCTATCTCAATCTTTTTTTTCCCCCTCTCCTTTGCTGAAGGTGTTCTTCGTGATTCACCTTCATTCTGGGCCCATGGTCAACACTTTGCCGCCCATCGTGGACCCCGACCCATTGCTCTCCTGTGACCTGATGGATGGCCGTGATGCCTTCCTGACTCTGGCAAGGGACAAGCACTGGGAGTTCAGCTCCCTCAGGAGGTGCAAGTGGAGCACCATGTGCATGCTTGTTGAACTGCACAACCAGGGACAGGATCGCTTTGTCTATACTTGTAACGAGTGCAAGCACCACGTGGAGACACGCTGGCATTGCACTGTGTGCGAGGTTAGTTTCCACTGCACTGTTGTTTTTACACTCGATTATTTTGTGTCAGTTTGGAACTAGGGAGAAAACAAAAGGATGATTGGAAGTGGAAATCTGTCAGATATGTGGAATGACGTACATGAACTGAGTCAGAGATATCATTTGTTAAACTTTTTAGTTTACCATCTTTGGTTGGACTTTAATTACTATGTCCCCTTTTCTTCTTTTTTCCCTCTTAGGACTTTGATCTTTGCATTAATTGCTACAACACAAAGGGCCACGAGCACCAGATGGTCAAGTGGGGTCTTGGCCTGGATGATGATAACAACGGCCAGAGTGGGGAGGCCTCCAAGAGCCCACAGGAGAGCCGGCGTTTAAGTATCCAACGGTGCATTCAGTCCCTGGTCCATGCTTGTCAGTGTCGCAATGCCAACTGCTCTCTGCCGTCCTGCCAGAAGATGAAGCGAGTGGTACAGCACACCAAGGGTTGCAAACGCAAAACCAACGGTGGCTGTCCTGTATGTAAACAGCTTATTGCTTTATGCTGTTATCACGCAAAGCACTGTCAGGAGAACAAGTGTCCTGTCCCGTTCTGCCTGAACATCAAGCACAAGCTTCGCCAGCAGCAGCTGCAGCACAGGCTCCAGCAGGCCCAGTTGATGAGGAGAAGAATGGCCACCATGCAATGCAGAACCATGCCGCTACCATCCCCACCGCCATCAGCTGCCCCTAGCACTCCCACTTCCCACACTCAGCCCAACACTCCCCAAACACCCCAGCAGCCTCTTTCCAACCAGCCGCAGACCCCCAACTCAGCAGGTGTCATGTCCCCCTCTTTCTCCAATGCACCTCGCACTGCCCAAGCTCAGGCACCGGTGTCTCAGGGCAAACCTGGGCCCCAGGCCTCCCCTCTACACCAGCAGCAGTCCCCTCTCCCTCAGCCCCCCCAGCCATCACAGCAGCTATCTCAGCAGCCACCTCCCATCGCTGCAGTCAAGATGGCACAGCGCATTGAAATGATGGCGCAGGCCCAGCAGAACCAGCGGAACTACCGTGTCAACGTGAATGGTTTGCCCATGAATCCCCAGCAGCCACAACAGCGCATGACGGCACCAATGCAGCCAGCAATGCAGATGGTGCCTGGGCCCCGGGGACCACCAGTCATGCAACCTGGTATGGCCACTGGACAATGGGGTGGAGCTTCAGGCCCCATCCAGCCAGGTCAAACTCAACAACCAGGTCTTGTTCCAGGCCAGTCCCCACAGCAGCCCATGACCATGCAGCGAGCCATGATGCCACCAGGGCAGCAACCCCAGCAAAGCCAGAGGATGCTGATACCACAGCAGCCCGGTGCCCGGCCACAGACTCCCCAGAGAGCTGGAGCTATACCTCCAAATGCTCTGCAGGACCTCCTCCGCACCCTAAAATCTCCCAGCTCACCCCAGCAGCAGCAGCAAGTTCTAAACATCCTCAAATCAAACCCTCAGCTAATGGCTGCGTTCATTAAACAGCGAACAGCCAAGTACCATGCCAACCAGCCGCAGCAGCAACAACCGCAACAGCAGCAACAAGCAGGCCAACAACAGCAGCCTGGCATGCCAGCAATGCAGAATATGGCTATGTCTGGAGGGGCAGTGCAAAGGACGGGGATGCCACCACAGCAACCACAGCAGCCTCAAGTGCAGGGCATGGCTGCATTAGGGACTCAAGGGCAGCTGAGCACCGCGCACAATGCAAACCCCCAGATCCAGGAGATTTTCCGCAGGCAACTCTTATTGCAGCAACAACAACAACAGCAACAGCAGCAGCAGCAACAGCAGGGAGTGTTACCACAGGGCCACCCGGGTCAGTTTGCTGCTCAGTCGCAGGGTACAACACCCACCTACTCCCAGCTCCGCATGCAACAGCAACAACAGCAGCAAATGCAAATGCAGGCAGGGGCACCTGGGGGCCCCATGGGCCAGCTCCCACCAATGGCTCAGATGGCCCAGTCTGGCATGGGGATGGACTCGACCCAAAATTTACTGCATCAACGACTGCTTCAGCAGCAGCAGCAACTTCCCCAGCAGCAGGCTGTCCTAAAGCAGCAGATGGGCTCCCCTGGCCAACCAAGCCCCATGAGCCCTCAAACCCACCTCCTGGCTGGGCAGCCTCAAGGCGGAGCCCACCTCCCTGGCCAACCTGCTTTAGCGAACGCCCTCAGCAACCAGGTCCGCTCCCCAGCACCAGTCCAGTCCCCTTGTCCACCCTCGCAGCAGCAGCCCCCACATTCCAGTCCTTCGCCGCAGGTCCAGAACCAGCCCCAACCCTCACCTCAGCACCCACCCCCACCCCACTCGGGTTCACCCCACACAGGGCTTGGGGGCCCACTGCAGTCAATGGAGCAAGGACACTTGGGGACACCAGAACAAAGCGCCATGCTACCGCAGCTTAATACGCCCAACAGAGGAGGGCTGAGCAATGACTTGGGGATGGTAGGAGATGCTACAGGGGACACTCTGGAGAAGTTTGTGGAGGGATTGTAGCATTTCTGCTGGGAACTAAAGAACATATTGTCACTCCCACAGACCTGTCCTCCCACTCCTCCTCTTCCTAGTTTTCCCTCAAACTCTTTATCCCGTTAGAGGGCTTTGTTTGTTCTTTGTAAGGCTGACAACGGTTTTTGTACTGACATGTAAAAAGTTTCAAACGTTGCAACAAAACAAGAAAATTTGGTTCATTTAAAACAAACAAACAAAAAAAATTCAAAACCTTTAGGGAATGTAATTGTTTCCTAACCCTAAGTGGTAGGTATTTCTTCCTTGGGATGTTGAGGGATTTGCAAGTTGCTTCTTAAAATGAAATTAAAGTCACAAAGAATATATTTTTTTGGTTGAGACCAAATGTGTTCAGTACTCATTTTTTAAATTTTTTTTGTTTGTTTGTTTTGTTGTTTTTTTTGGGGGGGGGGGGGGTTGTTTGTTTTTGGGGTCATGCCTTTCTTTCTTTCTTTTTCTTTTTTTTTTTTTTTTTTTTTACAAAAATGTAAAGTTGCATTATATTATTCATATCTTTATTTTGTACCTTTGAGAGTTGTTTTCTTTTTTTTTTCCTTTTTTTGGAAACTGTAAAATATTTTGTCTCGGAATTGGGCCAGGTTTTTGTTATCTTCACAAGCTGTCATTCCTGGCAATTGTAATCTAGTGTTGTACTATTACTGCAAGAAGATGCGTTCAGGGACAATGACCGCTCCCATTCTTTTTGTGTGTATGAAGAGCACTCATTTGTATTAAAGTAGGAAATGGCCTGCAGCAGTTTGTGTAAACAGGCATGTATGCAGGAGCACATGAAGACACTGACACAAACCCTCACAGTCACTAAAGCCGCGTTTCCACCACAAGAACTTTTACCAGGGACTAGGGACCATACTTTCAGTTACGTTTGGGGTAATTATTTAACCCCCACCAAAAAAAAAAAAAAAAGTCCCTGCTTTGGGTGGTTTTGAAGCGCTGAACATTTCTGATTGGAGTACCCGTCTTTACCACCAACTCCAGGGTGTAAAAGCAGCCGTCTCTTTTTGATATGTCAGTGGATTTTTTTTCTTTTCTTTTGCTTAATTTTCACGGGCCTTTAAACTTTTTTATTTCCTTGGAAACAAAAATTTCTGTGACTACGACTTCTGGGTACTTTTGGGTGGACACGCGGCTTAAGAGATATACAGCTGATTGGTTCACCAATAAGGACTGCAGCCTACAACTCAGTGGCCTAGAATTTGGAAACGTTGTCTTGCAGGTGTAGAAAGTTGTTGCTTTGACATTAAAAAGAATTTGTCATACTTTTTTGTCATACAAATGTTGTAAAGTGTAAAGAGAGTGCGAGAAAGAGACCAGCCCCCTAAGCTGAGGTGGAATGATCAGTGGTTGTTTGTAGGCAATGTCTCGGATGACGCCCAGTTCTCCAAATTTTACACTAAGTTGTGTGCTATCAGGGGATGAAGGGCACATTTGAGATTCACCTGGAGGAGAACTAAATGTCATCAACCCTCATTCCTCTCACAAAAAAAACTTGAATTAGGGGGATTTACTTTTTCTCCTATTGTAAATCAAGTTATTAAGCAAAATACTATAGATATAAGGAAGAGCGAATGAAATCACTGTATAAACTGGTAAAAGACTCATTTCTTACTTATATACCATATTGTTAAATAAACTGTGTGCAACAGAAGAACTCCAGTACTCTGTTGACTAAATAATGAGGCATCACTTCCTCCTGTTGGTGTGTATTCATTTGTTTCCGGTTTTACATTACCAGCAACAACTGTTTGGTTTTCATGTCACCTAAAATAACATTTATTTCAACTTTAGTCCTCATCCTGAACTTTTAAAAAGATGGAGTTGAATTGTTATGTTTAGTAAAATGATATTTATCGATGCAGCACTTTACAAATAGTGACCGATGCCTCTTTTCCACCCATGTGAGTCTGGTGCCTGAACTAGAACCGGATTCATGCATTTCCACCAAAGCCAGACTATTGTCAGCAAAAATTGGCACTTGCTTTTATTATTAGCAGGAAAGTAAGACCCCCTTCTTTCAGTCGAAGTGCAAAGCATTAATAAGTAACCTGCTAGGCTCTACAAAAAGTCTAGTGAGAACCTGTGTGATTATAGAAAATACTCATTTTAACCACTATGTCAGGTACACATTTGCTAATCTTTTGGTGTTTTTAGATTGAACAAGTTGCTGGAAACATTCCTCAGAGACATTTGGTACATGATGGCATTGTGCAGCACCTTCACAATAGTCTGTGAAACCTGTGAAGTACATTTTAGTGCACTGAAGTAATTGTCATTTAGAAGAAAATAGTCTCAAATAATAAGAACTTTATGATGTGCTAAACCTGACCTGCTAAAATAGCAGAAGATGGAAACACTGGTCATAAAGACATGGACATAACGAGCAACAGTAGTTCAGGTTGGCTGTACCATATAAATAATGGGTGATTGGTGCTAAGCAGTCCAATAAGACAACCACCATCAGCATCGAGAGTTGTTACAATGCAGCATAGACTGTACATAAAAGGGGAATCCAGACACTGATTTTACCCATTTGTTTGTGTTTTGGCTACCACCTTATTTGTTTTTCGCAAACAGAAGTGGTGGAATGATGGATTGCAGGTGGGTGCAAGTTAATACCCTAAAAGGCCAGTGCCGCTTAGTGGCTCAAAGTAATCAGTGGAGGAGGCAGACTTAACGGATATAGTTGTATGTGGCTACACCCATAACTTTAGATGTTAATAAACTTTTTAAAAAGTAAGTTATTTAAAAAAAAAAAACAGTCCTTATGAAGGAGTGTAGAAATCTGTAGGGTGCGATTTTGATATAAGGGAAACTGACTCACTAATGCAGTGTAGATGGCCTCTTGGCCGGTGAAGGAACTACAATTTTTTGGCACTTCACGTTTAGGTTAATTTTTCAGTCCCAGGTGTGACGTTACAATCTGAATGTGGCAGCATCAAGGCTCATCAGAGCAGGTAATGATTTAGCAGTTGTCTATGTGTCTGCCAGTGCAGCATAATCACATCCACACAGCTGCACAAATATGAGTTCTGGTTCTTTCTCTTAGAAAATAGCTTGTACTCCATACAAATGTTTCTGATCTTCTGGAGATCATCCTGATTGCAAAAGTCTTGCACTGAGTCTCTGCCACTTGAATGGCTATGGGAAATTTGTTGTGATGCCCAGTTGGTGAAGTCACACTCATGTAGCAGCCAGTTAGAATCTGAATGCTCATTTACAAAATATAAAAACTGCATTAAGAAGTGAAAGTGTAATGAAATTTTCAGTCAGGTAACATCATTTAGTCCCTGTCTCAAATTCAAGTCATGAGGTTTGGAAAGATCTTTTAAGTGTGTATTACTGGAGTCTTTTTCTTTAAAAAGTCTATGATGTCTGAGTCGGTGTCTGTCCCTCTGTGTAAACTCCAGGCACAGAAATACACTTAGACACAAAGACGTAAACTATAAACTCCTCTGTGTATAGTAAATCTTACCGTAGATTTACCTCTGCAGATTTATAAGATGTTTCTGAATTTGCTTGCTTTCTACATGCCTTCACATTCTAACAGTATTCATCAAAGCCTATCCACTCACCAGTCACTTTATAAGTCATACCTTGCTAGTACCTGGTTAGACCCCTGTGCCTTCAGAACTACCTTAATTCTTCACAGCAGAGATTCAGTGAGGTGCTGCAAAGATTCCTCGGAGATTTAGGTCCATATTTTGATGACAGCATCGCACAGTAGCTGCAGATTTATGATGTGAATTTCTTGTTCCACCACATCCCAAAACTCTGGTGACTGTGGAGGCTTTTTGAGTACAGAGAACTTATCCATCCGATATGGATAAAATCTTTACACTGTGGTCATAAAGTGATGGACATGATCAGCAACAATCCTCGGGTAGGCTTTGTGGTTTTCTCCATTAGCTAATCTGCTTCAAGGTGTCATGCGTGCAGAGATCCACTTCTGCATACCTCGGTTGCAACAGCTGTTTGAGTCATTGTTGCCTTCCTATCAGCTGGAACAGTCTGGCCATCCTCCGCTGACATCAACAAGTTCCAGAGAACTACAACTAACTGGATATTTTCTCTTTCTTGGCCCATTCTCTATAAACCATAGAGATGGTTGTTTTGGAAAATCTCAGCAGCTCAGCAGTTTCTACATACTCAGACCATTCCGTCTGGCGCTAACAATCATGCCGCATGCAAAGTCACTTAAAATCACCTTTCTTTCCCATTGCGGTGGTATGATTTGAACTTCAGGTCATCTTGACCATGTTGACGTGTAAATTCATTGAGTTGCTGCAGTGTGATTGCTTTAAGGAACATGTTAATCAAGCCTGGGTCTTAAACTGGTTCAAAAAAAATCATTATTTAGTTTAAAACGACTAATAAAGTGTTGGAAATCTTTAATAAAGCGTTTATAAATGATTATATTAAACTGTTATTTATAGATTTCGTCCAAAGCCGCTCGCTTTAGTCACATGACCTCGACAGCACCCGGTTATTCGTTCATTTCACCGTCACATGGCCGGAAGTTTTAAATGAAGCGGTTTGGGGAGTAGCTTTGAAATGAAAACAAGTGCTGTTTGCTCTCTTCCAGGCTTTTTAGTTAATAAAAAACTCTATAGCGCCACATATAGTTTTAAATAAATGACAATAAACTCTTCGGCGGCCTCTGTAAACGATGAGGCAGAAAATTAAACAGTTAATTCATCAAATATGGGTAAGTATAGAGGTGCTAGCATAAGTAGCTAGCTGTTGTTTTC